>NC_064631.1:408530207-408620207 GCF_023864275.1 Schistocerca cancellata
CTGAATTTTTTCCTATCTGTGAGAAGAGATGGTTGCTAATAGGAACCTGATGAAATATGAATCACATACAGTATTCTCTTCACCATAAGAATAATACGAATATAAACATTTTGCCATGCATTCTTTCATGTTTGCTGCTATCTCATTTAAATCCTGTCTGCCTAATAAACTACGAAACTAGAGTGAGACAACAGCAAACGCGGAAGAATATACGTATCGTGTCATGTTTATATTCGTATTATTCTTACAGTCAGAAATGAAGCACGGCAAGTGACTAGATTTTTAAATCTAAGATGACTCTAATTTCTGTGCAGAATTTGATGTAATAAAGAAGCGGCCGCAAAGATTTTCAAACGGAGAAAAATTTTCGCCTAACTCTCGTTCAGAACATGTTCTATCATACGCAGTCTATTATTTGATTCTTGTTGATCATTATCAAAGAAAGCAGCAGTGTAAGTAACAACAAATAGCAGTCTCTTGCCATTGTTTCGCTAATGAGACGATTCCTCTCTTTTTTTTTTTTTTTTTTAATTGTACGCTGCGGTAGCGCGTACAAAAGCAAGCCATGCCGCGTGCCGCGACAGGCCGTAAACACGCACTATCAGAATGTGACAAACAATGCATGACACAGTGCAGTAATGCATTTTCAGCTTAAGAGTGACGCAAACACCTATAACAAAGAAAACGGCATTTATCAGATCAAAGCAAAATAAGCTATCGATTCAAACCAGACGAAGCACGTGAAAAAGGAAGGGTGCCCGTATAAATATGGACGGAGTGCCTGACGCATAGCAATGGCTACGTGGTAAAGCTTAACTGCTAAGCTTACGACGCGAACCAAACTACTGTAGCTGTATCGTCACTCATTCGACCTAAATTGTCTCTCATATTACAATGGACCAACTTCGTTTCGATTTGGAGGTGCAGCCTAAAACTTTTCTCTCCCCTTGAGTTTCGAGTCTCAAATTTCAGGTGCGGCTTAGATTCGGGAAATTTTTTTTCCTTTATTTCGGGTCTCATTTTTCAGGTGCGGCTTAGATTCGAGTACGGCTTAGATTCGAGTAAATACGGTAATCAAGCATAATGAAGCGAACTTCATATAAGTATTATCAGCAGTGGGGAGTACTTCTGGAATAGCTATTCAGTATAATGTAAGTTCATCTAGTTCTGACCTTTCGTAGTGATGAATGTTATGAAACTACAGGCTCCTCTTCAAAGAGAAAGTCACTTAGATAGGAGTCTGACTGTTTATGTGTGTAAACCATAGTGTATGTTTTCATGTTACACATTATTGTGTTTTGTGGCTATCTTAAAACCTAGTCAAATCAAGTGACGCAGTGCACTGCTAAATTGCTAGAATCACACTTTGAAAGCCACTAAGCTTTTTCATGGTTTCCCAAAATCAGTTAAGGGAAATGCTGGTATGGTTATTTCGAAAAGGACCTGGCCACTTTTCTTTTCCAGTCTGAGTTTGGGTCTCCAGTGATATTTCTGCTGGACAGTTTCAAACCCATATCTTCCTTATATGCTGTTTGATCCTTGTTATTGCTGAATTTATTAAAATTTTTTGTTCAAGGTACGAGAAAAGAACTTCATGATGTTCTACTTCTGTGTGTTCATTTGCATGTTTTATTTAATGAGAACTGAATTTCTTTCATGGCTAGCTAATTTAGCTCATGCCTACATTGTGTTTCATTTAAAATATCTCATTAGGTACCAGTGTCCAAATTTATTTTGTCATGTTGCTGGTGCAGCTGTGGTGCTGCTAGAGGTCAGTTATTTTGGCATGTGATTGTGTTTTTTTCCCCCAGGTATTCAGCTCTTTATTCCATGCATACCCTCTTTTTACATTTATATCATCACAGCACACAAAAGGCCATCAACAAGTTTTTGTCAGTCATTGCAGATAGTATTCATCTTGTGACTAATCCACAGGTGTGTGAAGACTAATCCACAGGTGTGTGAAGTAATATCCAAAACTTACCTGACTTTGAATTTTGTGTACACTGAAATACTGTTGGGTGTCCCCATACATCCTTCTTGCAACAGTGTATAATGGGGCTGTGAGCTGAGTGATTTTGTTAATAGGTGGAAAACATAGTTCCATTGTTACATTTTTGGTTTTGCAATTGCTGACATGAAAGAGCAGACTCTTTATGAAGTGTTGTTTTAAATGTGGGGAAACCGTTTCAAAAACACACCAAATGTGGAAATAGGCATTTGGAAACACCTTTTTTCCTCCAGAAAATTATTGCCCAAGAAATTACTGAGCGAAAATATGTAAAATATGTTAGGAGGTTGACTTTTCTGTTTCCATTACTAGAAATTCTAAAGTAGCAAAAGCAGCTGATCATAATCGTCTGAGCAGCTCAGTAATGTGCTTCTTTCAGTTATAGACTTGTCAGTATGTAGACCCAAAAGTTTTGAGCATTCTGACCTTTTTACTGATTCCTATTCATGTGCTACACCAACTGTTGGCATGACTCTATTCGTTGTACAGAACTGACTATAGTGTTGTCTCAAAATTTTGGTGAGGGTCCATTTTCAGGGAACCACTTAATAATCCTTTGAAAAATTTCATTAATAACTTGTCTTGTTGCACTCTAAAGTGATTTATTATAAAACTTGTAATGTCTGAGAAAATGCCATTTGTACTTCATGAATGTTAAGTGGAAGAAATAGGAGTGGATCCAAAACTGAACTCTGTGAGACCTCCCTCCATGATTTTTCCCCCGTCACAAAAATATTCTACCTTTTCAACATTGTTAGAATTATTCAGCACAAATTTTCAGGTTCTGTTCTGTTAGTTATGATTCAGATAAGTTCTTTGTAAAGCCACTAGTTCCATGAAACTTACGTTTTTCTAAGAGTAACTGATCTATACAGTCAGATGTCTTAAAAAATGACAGAAATACCAACTGGTGATCTTTTGTTATTTAAGGCTTGCTATATTCGGTGAATGAATGTATAAATAGCATTTCCAGTCGAGCAACCTTTCTGGAATCCAAACTTTGATGTGCTACGTAAATTGTGTCTATTTTAATATGAGGCTACCATTTTAGTTAAAGATGATAGTAAGGAAATTGGTTGATAACCATTTAAGTTTTCCATGTCACCTTTCTTACGTGCTGGCCGAAGTGGCCGTGCGGTTAAAGGCGCTGCAGTCTGGAACCGCAAGACCGCTACGGTCGCAGGTTCGAATCCTGCCTCGGGCATGGATGTTTGTGATGTCCTTAGGTTAGTTAGGTTTAACTAGTTCTAAGTTCTAGGGGACTAATGACCTCAGCAGTTGAGTCCCATAGTGCTCAGAGCCATTACCTTTCTTATGAAAATCATTACTTAACTGATCCTCAGTTTTCTTCCTCATTTGTCATGAGAGAAATAGGAATAAGGTAGAGGTAAAAAGAAATAGAGGGTGAGTTAAATAAAAACCTTAAATATTTTTTTAAATATTATTTATTGTGCAGAAGTGGTACAAATCTGTGTCACTTTTCAACATAATCTCCCCCACGCTCAGTGCAAGTCCTCCATTGCTTACAAAGTGCATAAATTCCTTTAGAAAAAAATTCTTTTGGTAGTCCACGCAACCACTCGTGCACCGCGTGGCATACCTCTTCATCGGAACAGAACTTCTTTCCTCCCACTGCGTCTTTGGTGGTCCAAACATATGGAAATCACTTGACACAAGGTCTGGTGAGCATGGTGGATGAGGAAGACACTCAAAATGCAGGTCTGTGATTGTTGCAACTGTTGTACAGGCAGTGTGGGGCCTTGCATTGTCGTCTTGCAAAAGGACACCTGCTGACAGCAATCCACGTCACTTTGATTTGATTGCAGGCCGCAGATGATTTTTTAGGAGATCTGTGTATGAGGCACTGGTGACAGTGGTCTCTCTAGGATGTAATGCTCCAAATGACGCCTTTTTTGTCCCAAAAGAGTCAGCATAACCTTCCCTGCTGATGGTTTTGTTCGAAACTTCTTTGGTTTTGGTTGTGATAAGGAATAACACCATTCCTTGCTCGCTCTCTTTGTTTCCGGTTGGCAGACGTGAACCCAGGTTTCGTCCCCAGTAACGATTCTTGCACGGAAGCCATCACCTTCTCGTTCAAAGTGTCGAAGTAGTTCTTCACACGTATCAACAGGCCGTTCTCTCATTTCAGGAGTCAGCTGCCATGGCACCCATCTTGCAGACACTTTGTGAAACTGGAGCACATCATGCACAATGTGGTGTGCTGACCCATGACTAATCTGTAAACATGCTGCAATGTCATTCAGCGTCACTCGGCAGTTTTCCTTCCCTATGGCTTCAACTGCTGCAGTGTTCTGTGGAGTCACAACTCGTTGCGCCTGACCTGGACGAGGAGCATCTTCCTGCTGTGACAAACATGCATCACCGTGCTGAACCTTCATTTGTTGATGAATTTCAATAGGTTTCACACCTTCACTACGCAAAAACCGAATAACAGAACGCTGTTCTTCCCTGGTGCAAGTCGCAAGTTGGGCAGCCATCTTTATACTGATACTGCAACGGTATGTGTGCATCTGCACTATGCTGCCACCTACAGGCCATTCTGCACGCTGTTTGTAGCATGCTTACCAACTTAGAGAATAACGGCGTGAAATTTTGATTTGTTATTACAAATTTAAGGTTTTCATTTGACTCATCCTTGTATGTACAAGAACCAAAATGGAATGGTAATGGAAGACTAAGAACGAAGAGCTAGTAGTAGAAAGGGTGTACTGCAAGGATGCAATCTTTTGTGTGCACTGTTCAGTCCCTTTATTGAAGAAGCAATGACAAGGATAAAGGAAAGGTTTCAAATTAGGATTAAAATTTAGGGTGAAAGAAAAACAGTGTTACGAAGAACTACTATAAGACCTGTTGAATGGAATGAACAGTCTGTTGAGAGCAAAATATGAATTGAGAGTAAATCGAATAAAGAAGAAAGTAATTACTAGCAGCATTAAAGAGGATAACGATAAACATAACATCAAAATTGGTGATGAGGTTTTACTTCCAAGTTTGAAACCTTGGAAGCAAAATAACATATGACGGACAAGCAAAGAGAACATAAAAAGGGAGAACCAGGAAAAGAGAGAATCGAAGCATTTTAGAAGTGGTGCTATAGAATGATGTTAAAAACTGGGTCTACTGATGAGGTATGAAATGAGGGGGTTCTCTGTGGAATTGACAAAGAGAAACACATGGAGAACACAGACGAGAAGCAGCGCAAGGATGACAGGACATATGTTAATATATTAGGGAATAACTTCCTTTGTAGTATGAGAGGCGGTCGTAAAGTTTATAGCTTTAGATAGTTACCGAAATATCATTCACAAACACCACCACCTACTTTTATGGTGACCCTTTGTGGATATGCATGTCAAATTTCGTGGCTCTATCTTTGTTAGTTTTCCCATTAGGATGCATTGTGTTCCAGAGTGTAAGCAAACTGGCAAATATTGAGAGAATCAAGAACTATGCTGGGGTTGAGTATCTTCATTTGCAGGGGAATGATGCCCAAGGAAATTGCAGAGGACATGCAGAATACACTTAAGGACGGTGTTCCATCTTATACAACAGTGAAAAACTGGGTGTCTGACTTCAAACATGGAAGAAAGAGTGTGGAAGGTGCGCCAAGTAACAGGTCTGTCACCTTTGCCACTGATGAAACAGTGACTGCAATTCATGATACGATTTTGCAGGATCGTTGAACTACGTTGCAGTACATTGAAACCACATTTGGAATCTCCAATGGGCATGCTCATGACGTTGTTGTGAATATTTTGGGAATGTGCAAAGTTTCATCTCTGTAGGTCCCAAGAGACTAGAATGCATATCAGAGATGGGAGCATGTGCAGAGTTGTCAAGAAATTGTCCACCAATTTGAAGCAAATGAAGACGACACTCTTGCGAGGTGACACGGGACGAAACTTGGGTTCACCACTTTGATCTTGAGACAAAACAACAGTCACAACAATGGAAACATCCATCATCCCCCTACTCCAGAACAATTCCGGGTGCAAAAATCAGCTGGTAAGGTGATGGCATCGGTCTTTGGGATGCAGAAGGGGTAATTATGGTGGATTACTTGCAGAAGGGTGTAACTATCAATGCATCATACTATTGCACCATCCTGCGCTGTTTGAGAGAAGAGATAAAGCAAAAAAGGCGCAGAAAACTGGCGCATGGAGTTCTTTTGCGTCAGGACAACGCACCGGCACACAAGGCCCTCGCAACACTGGAAACTCGGGATGACTGCAGGTTCAAATTGTTGCGTCATCTGCCATATTCTCCAGATTTGGCTCTATCAGTATTTTTTCTTTTCCCAAACCTAAAAAGACCTCAAAAGATGACGATTTGACAATGATGATGCAGTGGTTGATGCTGTAAACACTTGGTTGGACTCGAAGTTTTAAGACCTTTTTATTTTATTGGTTTGTAGAAGTTATCTGAGCGTGCCTGCAAGCGTATTCATGTACAAGAGTGTTATATTGAATAATAAATTGATATTATGAAATTTCTGTCATTCTTTATTTGTTAGGCTAGAAACTTTTCGAGCTATAGAGGGTAGCAGGTAGCAGCTGTGGGGGAGAAGATATAGATTGGAATGCATCAGAAAGATAGGAGGACCTAGGATTCAAGTGCTGCTTTGAGATGAAGAGGTGGCTCAAGAGAGGAATTTGTGATGGTCCACATCAAACGTGTCAGAAGATTGATGACAAAAAATAATAATCTTTCTGGAAAAATTTCCTGTGCAAGTGATGCATTACATACAGGACGATTCAGCTAAGCAGTGAACCTCAGGTATTTCCTAAGCCATTTAAGATATCAAATGGATTGTGAAAAAGTGCACACAAAATGATGCATAGTATCTTTCTGTAGATATTTTAAGTAGAGAGATGTTGTTATCAACTTCGCTTTTTCAGGCAGAACTTTGATTGTATTTCACTCATCAAAGTCCGATTAGTTTTTGCAGAAATTACAATATTTATAATATTTTATTTATCTCTTTTGAATATGACTGCACCTGTTGTCTTGTGCCAAAGTTTTTGTTGTTACACGAGGGACGTTTGAAAAGTCCATGCAAAGCCCGAGAAATAGCATGACAGTCGCGTATCGAGGTCATGTTTAGTTAGTAACATCTTTGGAAAGAACGCACACCAAGTTTCAGCCATATTGGTCTATTTCTTTGTGATTGGCATTCATGTGAATCAAGGAAGTTGAGTGATTGTCAAAAAATGGACGAAAAAGAATTTCGTGTGGTGATTAAACATTACTTCATGAAAGGCAAAACGCCTCAGGAGACTAAAGAAAAGCTTGATAAACATTACGGTGACTCTGTACCTTTGATTAGAACAGTTTATAGTTGGTTTCAAAATTTTCGGAGTGGCGATATGGGCACAAGTGATGCTGAACGTCCTGGATGCCCTGTGGAGGTTACGACTCCAGAAATCATTGATAAAATCCATTATATGGTGATGGATGACAGAAGAGTTAAGGTGCGTGAGATTGCTAGTGCTGTGGGCATCTTGAACGAACAGGTACATAATATTTTGCTTAAACATTTGGACATGTGAAAGCTCTCCGCAAGATGGGTTCCGCAATTGCTCACGCTTCACCAAAAACGGAATCGTGTGAAGTGTTGCAAGGATGGTTTGCAGCTGTTCAGGAAGAATCCACAGGATTAAGTGTCGATTCGTCACTGTGGATGTTTGAAATCTGAGCTGCAAGAAAACACCGGCAGTTGGACCGCAAAAAAGTCCTTTTCCATCGTGACAATGCACCAGCACACACCCCAGCAGTTGTGGTCACAAAATTAATGGAAATAGGATTCCAACTCATTTCATATCACCTGTATTCTCCAGACTTGGCTCCCTTGGACTACTATTTGTTCCCCAATTTGAAGGAATGGGTGGTGGGACAAAGATTTTATTCAAATAGGGTGGTGATTGCAGCAACTAATAGCTATTTTGCAGACTTGGACAATTCCTATTATTCAGAAGGGATCAACAAATTAGAACAGTATTGGATGAAGTGTATAAGTCTAAAAGGAGACTATGTCGAAAAATAAAAAAGGTTTACCCTAAACACGTAAGTAGTTTTTATTTTTGCACGGACGTTTCAAATGCCCCTCACACAAACCTGGTGTTACAGGCTGATGGGACTAGGTAGGGGATAGGTACCAATGGAAATGAAGCTGTGTGAAGTGGCTCGAGTCTTGCTTGGATAGCTCAGTAGAGCACTTATGCATGAAAAGTTAGAAACCCAGTTCTGCATATAGTCTTATTTGCGGGGAAGTTCACATTGCTGTTCCATGGCTCCTCTCTATGACCGTATGCTTGTCCTCTACTTCTGATGGATGTAGTCCTATTGCTGAACATTTCTAGCATTCTTTTTCTGTTAAGAGAATGTAGTTCCATTACAAATTACTCTGGATGTGTGTTCTTAGTATTTCCTATGATTGCCAATTGCACACTTTAACAGTAATATCTTTCCATCTGTGTATGCACAATATTTTCCTTTTTTTTTATGTGGAAGACCAACAGCCAATCCTGATTCGGGAGTCAATCCTTGGTGTGTCTTCCTGCATTTCACTAAAACTTTGGTTTGTGACTTGTCTATTAAAAAGAATCACTCATGAATTTCTTGTCAAAGCTTCCCACCAGATAATATACATATAATTCTCTGGTAACACTTCCCATGGTTGGTTTTACATCTGATGCATTTACCCCTTAAAAATGATTTGTTGAATTCTATTTACTAAGTCCTGAATCCAGTCTCAAAGATGGTGATATGTTCCCTAAAAAAATAAATAAAATCGTAAGGACGGCTGTAGGCGTTTCATTTTTTTCTCGATATGGAATAGTGCAGGTACTGCTTCTAGCCCGCCAACCTCCTCATTACACATACTTTAAGTTAATGGTCTCACTTTACTTACTTTTGTGAAATAATTTTTTCTTTTCATTATAGAAGAGGCAGTAAAAAGAAAATGAGACATGGAAAAAAAGTAAGTAAACTGTTTATTATTTCAAAAGATACCGTTATGACTGCTAACACACACATCCCACTATGAGATAAAATGGTCAGTGCCTTCATGCAAAAATGTTTGTGGTTGCCTACAGAACCGTAATTGTACAGAGATGTGCACCTCTTCATCCGAAGCAAATTGACTGTCACTTCCTTAAGCACAGTGCCACAATTAATGCTTAGCGGTACATGGACACTTTGCAAAAATTGAAGTGCACTATCAAGCCCAAATGCCCTGCAATGTTTATGGACAGTATCATTCTTTTGAAGGATAATGCATGCCCATATGTTGGTAAGGTGGTTTCAACTACACTGCAGTTTTTCTGGGAAGCCATTACATATCCTCCATACAGTGCTGATCTCTCTCCATGTGACTTCCATATTTTCGGAACCCCGAAGAAAGACATTCATGGCTTTCAATTTTTTCTGTCAAAGAGGTCCGACAGCTGGGTACAATTGTGGTTCTGTAGGCAACTGCAAATATTTTTCCATGAAGGCATTGATTGTCTCGTCACGCAGTGGGATCAGTGTATTAACATCAAGGCAATTACTTTTGAAATAATAAACAGTTTACTTAAATGCTTTAGGAAATTTCCTATAGAGTGCAAATGATTTTGGAGCAAATAGACCACCCGCAAAAAACAGAAGTGTTGAGTTGTCGACAGGGCACACACAAGAAAGAAAACTAGCTAGCTTTCAGAGTCATCCTTTGTTGATGTAGAGTGAAATACACACATGAAATACATGCACCTCCGCTGCTACATGATTTCTGGATGGACAACAGTCCATACTTAGCTCATCAAAGCATAACTCCGAAACCAAGCAAGTTTTCTTTGTGTGTGTGTGTGTGTGTGTGTGTGTGTGTGTGTCAACAATGCTTCTGCTATTTTGTGAGTGGTGTACTATAATCCAAAAGTATGAGCAGTTTACCTACTTTTTCCAACTCATTTTCATTTGGCTGCCCATTAAATATTTTAATTAATTACTGCTGCTTGTTGTTATCATTTCTGCAGCCTCATTTTCTTATTGTATCACACATTTGTATGGCTCTTAAAAATATTTTGCTTTCTGTTCATTATTTATTTTAATTTCTCATTTGCTTTCTTCTCAAAGTGTAGAGTTCCGTTCCATTTTGTAAGTTAACAATTCCTATTCCTTATAGTTCAGCTCTTTGTGGTTCTCAAAATCAATGAAAGGGAAGTCAACAGAGATTGATGTTATGGTGTGTACAGTCTTGAAAATTTATACATAATAATGTTGCCTTCCTACTGATTTCTTCATTTTTGTAAAGTTTTGTACTATGTTGTCCTGCACTCTTCCGAAACCTAGTAGTTGCTGAAAGGTTCGCTGGCTTAAACACTGAAACCACATGTGCTTGGTGATAATGTCTTTCAGTTCTTTCTCATTTCAGGAACCTGCTTGTTCATTTCCGATCTTTGTATTATCAGTGTGCTTTGGATTTGGAAAATATAGTGACAGATTTTTCAGGGTCCCTGGCATATTTGCCCTATCATCAAAGAGTAGGGAATGGGTGTGGTGGTGGATGAGGGAGGGTGTGTGGCAGAAACTTTTCATTTTAGATAACATCTCTGTAGCACCACAGAAAGAAATCCTGTGTGTGTGTGTGTGTGTGTGTGTGTGTGTGTGTGTGTGTGTGTGTGTGTGTATATATATTTCTCACAGCAAGTGCAGGCCTGCTTGCTGTGCCACAATCAGAATGTAACCAGAGAGAAAAGCAATTAGTGAGGCACACAACTGAGGCATTGCCACACCACACTCGAGCAGAGAACATAGATTACGATCGCAGCAGAATGACTGGATCAGAATGTCATTCTGGCAGCCCTGCAATGTGCTGTAACAACACCTAAATGATATCCAAGAATAACTTTCAGCTCACTATACCTCTGAAAGCACCAAGCTGAAGAGCTGAAAGCCACAGTTGTTACACCATGATACAGTGTAAAGAGCTGACAAGCTTAGAAAATAGGGCCAATTTCACTTATTGCTGCAGCTCCATAATGTTGTCGGCATGAGCCGACCAGTGTAAATATGGGAACTTTTAAAGTGCACAGCAAATTTGATTCTATTTAATGGTGTTTATCTGCAAGCAGTCAATTGGTGTGACAGTATCATGAGTTACAGTGAATCCACAACTAAGAGACACTAGTCCATCTGATACTCCCCACTGCTGTGGAAGGCTGCTGCTGCCGCCACTGATGCGAAGACTTGAGCATCTTCGACCAGAGTCCCACTGGGCGTCAGTCGAGAGTGACCTCCTACTTGATGGCCACACACACTGTCTGGTAGAGGTGCATTTGTGCTGCCACCTGATGGCGACACCTGGAACAACTACTGGAGTCATGACTGTCTCATGGTGGGAGGCTAGGGCATACTACCACACAGGTGCCGTCGTCCTGTGCGGAGCTGTTGGACACTGACCTAGGTGTGAACTACAATGTCTTAGAGAGTGCCCTAATAAAGCAGTGCGTTATGCTGCCAGTGTCCCGGCTGGGTGGACTGTGCCTGCAGATCTCTGGGTCGCCATCCTGTGTGACATCGCCCCTGCTGTAGATGAGGTTCCTGGTCGCTGGCGTCCAACGTAGACACAACTGAACTGGACGAATCAGCCACTCCCAACTGTGTGTGCCACTCTGCTGCCTTCATTCAACGCTACGAAGATGCAGTTTGCTTTGTATGAATCTATAGTAATAATAAAACTGTAAAACCGCATGTCTGTCTATCTGAAAACGGTAATCTCCAAAACTCCTATACAAATTCTCATGTGGTTTTCACAGATAACTTCAGTGTAGCTTGGGGCAACGTATACCGGTAGGCTTTATTTCATCGATATCAGATCTCGGAAGAAAAGATATCATAATTTAAAGTTGCAGGAGTAATTCAGATGTTTACCACAGTGACAGTGTAGTACACCAAAGAACCAATAGATGGCGCTGTTAGTTTTTTAACCGCTGTGACAGAAGTATTGGTGGAAGTTTACGTCAGAGCTAAGTGCCGCAGTCTTATAGGTGTACTTAATATCCGACTTCTTGGCTAGAAAAACTGAATTTATTGACGAAGTGACCCTGTAAGGATTACGTTTTTACCGATTGAGGTAAGGAACCCTAAAAAGCGGTACTGTGCAAAGGTGTATTATTTGACTTCCGTTGCGAAGCACTGGTGTATAGCTAGCCCTGAAATAAATGTATTTGTGCCCTTGGGCATTTCACCGGATCACATTTAAGATGTATCATGCAGTGGATGCAGTCTTGTACATTGGTGTCCAAAATTAAAGCAACAAACGGAAGTTTTGCAAGGTATCGTTTACTTTGCCACAAAACAATATAAACAGGTGATAGTAAAGTAGAAACAATGTAAAGAATACATAATGCAAACAACTGCAAAACGCATAACGGAGACAAAAGTGTTCACCTTTTTTTTTCCAACTTAACAGATTTGCGCGCACATTCTGACAACTGGGTAATGTGCTCAGTATGGGGTGCGACCACCTCTGGCAGCAATACAGGCCTGACACTGTGTGCGTGCTGTGAATGATGTCATCAGACTCATGTTGAGGCATTAACGCGCGTTCTTCCTGCAGAGCTGCTCACAAGTCTTCGAGACTGGTTGATGGATGTTGACGTGATGCAACCCAAGTACCTAATGCGTCCCAGACATGCTCTACACGATACAAACTGAGAGAGTGAGTAGGCCACGCCATGAGTGCGTTTCCAAGAAAACATCAAACACCTGTGCTGCATGAGGTCGAGCATTATCGTCCATCAGTACAAAGTCTCGACCCACAGTACCTCGCAACAACCGCACATGAGGTCCCAAGATACTGTCACGATACCTGATGGCAGTTAAACGTTGCCGTTTCACCTGTGCAAATTCATGAAGAGGCATTCGTGTGATCAACATGATCCCTGCCAACACGTTAGGGATCCTCCTCGATATCGGTCTCGTTCCACAAAGTTTGGGTCCCGAAATCGCATTCCACGTTCCATCCAGATGTGAATCCGTCAAGAATTGCTCTCCAGATGACATCGGAACTTGTCTGTGAAAAGCACATTGGCCCACTGTTCGATCATCCAGGTGGCATGTTGATGACTCCTCTCTAGCCATTCCCTTCTGCGAAGACGCGTCAGAGGTACACATACAGCAGGTCTCTGACAATAGAGGTCACTCTGCAGAAGCCTTCTGTACACCGTTTGCCTCGATGCAACACGTACAGTGAATGTTGCAAGGTCTGGTGCCAGTTGCGTGCAGTTCCGAGGCGATACCGTCGTGCCCTTACAGCCAAATAATGGTCCTCTCTTTCTGACGTCACACGTGGTCGACCAAGTTCTCGTATTTGGGATACAGTCGCCACATCCCAGAAACAACAGAATAATTCACATTAAGCCATCGGGCCACATGAGGTTGCGACTGTCCTGCTTCCATTCTTGCTATGGCCCTCCACTTCAGAGTGTCTGGTAGGCCATGCTGCACCGCCTGTGGCTGTGTACACAGTGATTGTGAATGCGGGACTACCCAGCAACCAATACCCCGTTTGATAGGTGCCCTGATGTCATCGTTGGTGTGGTTGTCCATTGACAGGGATGCTATCTTCCGTGCAGAACAAGTTCGTACGGGCATCTGTTGACAGTTTGTATGATTGTATCGTGAATAAGGCACAGTGTAATTGGGTTGACAAAAAGTACTCGAAGTTGTAAATAACACATTCAATACAGGGATTACAACACATCAGGTGTTTAACACTGTCTTTGTACTTGTGTTTCTTGATCTTTCAATAGTCTCTCATACACTGATGATCTGATATTCGTAAACTTAGTTACTCGAAGGGTGTGTAGTTCTTCGAACAAGGATGGCTTCAATGGCCAATGTGTTTTGATGCAACGTCCAGACTGTATGTAAGCTGGCAAATATCACATAATGGTTCAAATGGCTCTGAGCACTACGGGACTTAACATCTGAGGTCATCAGCCCCCTAGAACTTAGAACTACTTAAACCTAACGAACCTAAGGACACGCACACAGCTATGCCCGAGGCAGGATTCGAACCTGAGACCGTTGCGGTCACGCGGTTCCAGACTGAAGCGCCTTGAACCGTCGGTCACAACGGCCGGCACAAATATCACACTTCTGATTCGTAACTGTATCCTGTGGATAACATATTTTGTACGGTTCAAGAGAATATTCACTCCTGTAATTGAAAAATTATTGAATGTGTTTAGTTTGGAAATTGTCGTTTATAGATAAAGGTTTGCTATGTTGTGACGGTAGACACTACAGTACGTTGAGGCATGTCCAGAAAGTAAATAGGCTGCCGTTTTGTTTTACCACCACCACATCACAAGTGTGGATCATTCACACTCGTCCCTCTGGTTCATTACGTTTCCAATGACTCCATTAGAACCGGATTGTTTTGTGCTTATATTTGTTAGTGATCGTTCAAAATTTTGACTATATCTGAGCTCACCAACCGTAAAGCGCATTCAGTAACATGATTGTTTGAACGCAAAGACTGTGAAGCCAGCTAAAATTCACTATCAGCTTGTAGGGATTTATGGAAGTGTAATGATTGATGGAATACTGATAAAGTGGGTGAGACAATTCAGTGATGGGGTCAGTGATGGTCTGATTGAGAAAGTGAATGAAAAAACTGGTGAAGACAGACGGTTCACAATAAGAATGCTTTATGATGAGTTTCCACAAAAGTAAAAAACTGTTTTGCACTAGATTGTCATAAATCGCTTAAATTTTTGCATGTTGTGTTCCTGCTGGGTTACGAAATTGCTTACGGATGTTAACAAAACAAAGCAACTTTACAATGCTTTGACATTTATTATCCGATACAGTAATGTAAGGGATGAATTCTTAAACAGAATTGTAACTGGTGATGAGACTTGAATTTATCATGTCACTCCACACCCTCAAAGCAACAGTCGACGGAGTGGAAGCGCTGACGATCTCCCAGAAAACAAAAATTCAAAACAACTTTGTCTGCACAAAAATCATGCACTGCGTTCTGGGACCGGTCTCATAAATTGACATACGTCGGGGAAAGCGCGGTTTGCTGACCACATGCCTCTCCATATCCTCATCCAGCGACGCCTGTGATTTGAGGGCGACACGGCGGCCGGTCGGTACCGTTGGGCCTTCATGGCCTGTTCGGGCGGAGTTTTAGTTTTGGTGTTCTGGGACAACAGGGCATTCTTCTTGTTGAGTTTCCTTCCAGAGATGCGGTACGCTACTGTGAAACGATGAGAAAACTTCGATTCGCAATTCAAAACAAAATGCGCGGAACGTTCAGTCAAGGTATTGTTTTGTTTCATGGCAACGCACGTCCCCATTCTGCTAGTGCATTCAAAATCTTATTCAACAGTTCGATCACCCGCCTTGTAGCCCCGTTCTTGCGCCTTCTGACGATCACTTACTCTTGAACTTGAAGCGTGATTTTGGAGGAAGACGTCTTGACAGTGGTGACGACAGAAAAAAAAAACAGTGTTCAGAAGTGGCTGTCTTCACTGGTGGTATCTTTCTATGAAGAGGCCATAGAAAAAGTACATTTCCCATTTATGACAAACGTCATGGTGCAACTATGTAGAAAAATAGTGTAAGAAATGCTCGTTCTTATAAGCATAAAGTGTTCAGCAGTGGCTGTCTTCACTGGCGGTATCTTTCTATGAAGGGGCCATAGGAAAAGTATATTTCCCGTTTATGACAAACGTCATGGTGCAACTATGTAGAAAAATAGTGTAAGAAATGCTCGTTTTTGTAAGCATAAATTTTGGTTTGGAAAAAAAAATGTACAGCTTGTTATAGAAACCTCCTCATGTAAGAGTGAGTTTTTCAGGAGAATGAAAAAAACTAGATAATTCTTCACGCAGAGTCACAATGTGAATCTATGTATTGACATGAGATGTACATGTAGTTACATGGAATGTACATATTTTACACGAGTCTTGAATCTTTATTAAATATTCACTGCGGAGAGGCACATTGTTAAATTTGTCGGACGTGAGGGGTTACTGAAAAAAACGTAAATACATTTACGTGAATTAAACAATTTCATGTAAAAACCATCACCAACAGTATTTATTTCATCGCAGTATTAAATCTGTCACTTTTCTTTATCCACATACGTGAGTCGAGACTATAAATTATTGTAGAATCGCTGAATTTCTTCAGAATGAGGTAGGTAACGTTTGAATTTTTTTTAAAATCCGCCAAATCATTGCCACTTCAGATGGGAAAACTGGTTGTGATGGAAAATCTGAAAGTTGTTCGTCATCTGCAAGTCTGAAGGTATGTTCCTGCAGCCCACCAATGAACGTTCGAGTTTTCACCACATCAGGAGAAATTTTGCTGAAGAGGATCTGATTAATTCTATATACGACACTGGCAAGTACACTCTATCAGTCGTTTTCACGTTTCTCTTCACGACACTGAAGTCCCTGTCACAAAGCAGGTAGCTAGCTGTCTGTGTCCGCTGATGGGGGAATACTGATGAATTGATTCAAATCTTCCTTTGGCTATCGATATCAACACGAGCCGGATTACACAATGATTTTTGTTTTGACCAGCGCAGCTATCAGAGAAAATTTCGAATTGCCAGACATTTTTGGCAACATTTTCATTTACGTAACTTAAGATAAAGGAGCAAACTACATTGGTGCTCTTCTTAGTTGTTGCATTATATGTGTAGAATATAGCCTTCCCAGATTTTAAATCATGTATACTGAAGACATTGTAAGTAAGCTGACGCAAATATATTGTATCTTAAATAGGAATAACTGGAAGCATCATATTTTGCATGTAATCAATGCAAGTTCCGGCGACATCTTCAGAATCTCTGCACATTTTCTGCGAACGATCGATTGTCTTGTGGGACTCTCCAGCTCGTCTTTTATGAATTTATAGTTCGGATGCGGCAACACGCTTTGCATTGTCATTTAAGGTAGGCCTTCTTATTTCCACATTTAATTTTTCGCAGATAAAACTTGAATCAATTTCGAACTGAAATTTTCATTAAAGTTTTCCCGGTAATAAAAATATATAACTTTCACTTCAGGATATCCCACATCTTTTTCACATATTTCTTTGAAGCCAAGTATTTGTACACTCTATTTGTGCAGTGTGATTCATGCATTAGAAAACTATTTATGTGGTTGTCAACTAACAGCGTTACGTCAGCTGGATATGCATTTGCAGACCAATGTTTCCCCCGCGTGTCTTTGGGGGACTTACCAGTGATTAGCAGATCTCTTAATCACCGCAGTCATCAGAAACACCACACACGGATATAACTGCAGACTTATAGACTTGAACACGGGCGTCAGAGCTAGAGAGCCAATGTTTGTACGTGTGACCTTTGGATTTGTCCTTGACAGGTTAGCTATTGTCGCCTGACGGTCTTTGACGTTTCGGTGCAATGTCACATACTTCTATGAGGCTCTGTAAATAACCATCTTGCTCATATTTAGTGTCGAAACTTAAGAATTTGGAATATAATTCCATCATAACGTCCGAGCCAATTTTAGTAGTTATGCATTTTCATTTGCACCTTGAATTACAGATCAGTGCATTCGTAAGATGAATAATAGTAACAGAATAACCAAAAAATAATAGTAGTTTCATAGGCGTTGTTAATGCAAACAGTTAACCTGCAATCATAACCTTGTTCTTTAGGCTTAAGTGGTTCACCTTTATAGCTCAAATATACAGTTTTTAACTCTACTTTCTTTTATTCGTTCTTGTTTGTATGTAACGCTTTTTCACTCCTTTCTTTCTTTTATTCAGACTGACTTCACCACTACAGGACGCCAATTCGCTTGCAACTGATGCATATAACCTGAAACGTACATCAAGTAAAATGCGGGAAGAAACCAGATGCAGTAGGATAACCTGTAATATTGGCAACCTTATGTTTTGAATAAAAAGTCCTCATCTCCTGCGCATGAGGTGTTCCTTCATGAAATGAAAACTTCCATCAGCTACTGGAGCCACTGTTAACCGCTGAGATGAGGGGTTTCCACACAAATCGATGCATCTATACAAACCATCATATGATCTCAGTATCTCAATTTGCTTAAAAAGTGGACATGAGGGGTTTCTGCAACAAGCGGTTCAAATGTTTTCATGTATTTTTTCCAAAACAGTGCTTACTTTATGGACATGCCTCGTACAATGCTACCTGGCACTTGGTAGCTACCAAATATTCAAGGGGAAGGGAAAAATAATAGTAGCAGTCATAATCCACTTTCTTTAAATTCAGGTAATCTAGATCAGCGTTTCTCAACCTTTCAGTAATCGTGCCTCAATTTTCAGTCGTAAGTTTCATCGCCCCTCCCCCCTTCCCTCATGCGATAACAATACACATGAGAGGCAGTCAAATGAAAACTGAACACCCACGACAGTGGGATCAGGCAGTGGTTCAATTCAAAAGTAATCACCACAAACATTAAGACATTTATCCCACTGGGAGACAAGGCAGTCAATTCCTGTTTCACAGGACGCGGTCGGTCGCTGGCGGATCCACAACCACACCCCCTCTTGCACTTCCTTGTCCGACTGAAACCGAAGTCTATGCATGTCTTTGGTCAGGTCGTCAAAAATGTGAAAATCACACGGTGAAGGATCTGGGCTGTACGGTAGATGTTGCAGTGTTTCCCACCCAAACTGCTGAAGTATAGCCTTTGTCAGATTGGCAGTTGTGGGGCCAGGTGTTACCGTGCAACAGAGTGATTCCGTCAGACGGCATTTCGACAGCGCGAGAGCAATCGGCAAAGCCAGCCGCTGAAACATTCCAAATCTCTCGCGCCAAAGAAGTCCAAAGCTGTTTACACAAGTGCCGGTGAAGGTCATGTTGACTTCCTCCTTTGACTCCGCTCCTCGTGGAGCCCCTCGAGCGTGGAACCGAAATCAATGCACAGCGCTAGAAACAGCGACGCGCCGTGAAGTCAACACGCGCAGGAATCCTGTTGCACGATAACGCCTGCCAGTCAGACGAAGGCTACGCTTCAGCGATTTGGTTTGGAAACACTGCAGCATCTTCCGCACAGCTCGGATGCTTCACCGAGTGATTTTAATATCTTTGGCGAGCTGAAGAAAGACATGCATTGATGTCGGTTTCTGTCAGATGAGGAAGTGCAAGAGCGGGTGTGGTTAAGAATCGACCATTCCGTGTTCTCGTTATGGGAGGTTTTCATTCCACTGTTCTTTTACATACAGGTGTGCCTCACTTAAGACGTGACATCCCTTTTACTTCGTGAACTGTTCCATATCAAAATGAGGTTTTCGGCAAAAGATAGTACGCTAAAGGACACGTATTTTGGTGTGCAATGAAGAGACCTAACTCTTCTGTCGATCGAAATATTGAAGCAAGTATGGTTTTTTACTAGACTGATGTACTTTTTTAACGACGTCCGAAAGCGCTTGAAGAGACTAGTACAATAACGCAATGCTCGTTAATTTTGGTGTTAAAACTCTTCGCAAAATAACCCGTGAAATATGTTAAAATTGGAAAGCAATGCGGCCAGAGTTGGCCATTGCGGTACAGACACCGCCAAGCAGAACTCTCGGGCCGGGCTCCGTCGTTGTATGCAGAAAAAAGTCCTACACTACTAACTATTAAACCTACTCAAGGGATTCACTTCGATTTTGATCGGCTTTGAGTATGTTTTAGTGTCTAGCAAAGTAAGAGAGAGGTACTTTTTTTTTACACATGCCCTATGGCCCTCAAGTGGTGAAACACCCCCTTGAAAAAAATAGAGCTTAATATCTCCCTATGTCATTAAAACGATAACAGATACGGAGTGATCAAGTTAACTGAAGATATTGAAATATCTCGAAACCTAGACATCGGTTATAAAAAAGTTCCAATTCCAATTTGTTTGTCTCGGAGGGGGACATCCAATGATACCACACTCGAACCCCCACCCCACCCCATGCGTGGGTGGTGGGGAGCAACTTTGAAATCTTCAATGGGAGCCCTCGTGTTTCATTGCAGATAACGATTCTATGGCGAAATCTACATACATTTTGTCTGAAGCAGTTTCTTCGTTTCGCCACAGATAGCACTGTAATCGGAGGACTGCAAATGGGCAAACAATCGTAATTTATGTCAAGCTACTCAATGGCCCTTGAATATCCAGTGGTACGTGGGATCCCCACTTTCCTTGCTAGGGTAGGACAGGCCAGTATTTCATAACTTGGAAGCTCCTTTCACAGTATTGTATTTCTCCGACATATCGAACAGGAGACTAATGCGACGTGACACTGTGGCCGTCGCTCTCGGCGAATACTACTCTACTTCTTCAGTTAGAGTAAGTGTTCAAAAGTAGTACCGCCAACTTCAATACACTAAGAGATCCACTTTCAAACGACCCTAAACAGGACAGAAGCATACCTGCGGGAATGTCAGTATAGACGATTCTGATGCGGTCGTCCATGTATTTGTTGACACTTGCTGGTACACCTTATTTTTTAAATATCCACATTAGTAGGCTTAATAGGTGGTAAGTTCCTATGGCTACACAGTACTGAGCTAATTTAAACTATCTTACGCTAAGGACAACACACACACACACACACACACACACACACACACACACACACACACACACACACACACCCATGTCCAGGGGAGGACTCGAAAATCTGACGGGGGAGGGGGGGGGGGGGGGAGCCGCACGAACCGTTGCAAGGCGCCTTAGACCTGCAGAAATCCGGCGACGCCAAATATGGCGACCTAGCGGGCCAATTAATACGGCCCTCTCCACCGATTCACCGAGTAGTGTAAATGAGGTCTAATACCTCCCGTGCTTGAATTGCGTAATGCGCTGGGCAAACGTCATGCTGAAACCCCATACATTATCGAACGTTCAGGGAAACATCGTGCAGTAGTACCGTTGGTTTCTGTTCCAAAAACGTTCCACAGTTGCGTCCATTCAAGGTGCCTTCGATAAAATTCAAGCTAATGAGTTTGTTCCCCATGATTCCACACCATACGTTAACCAAACAAGGACGTTGATGGTCAACTTGTCGTAACCAATGAGGACTGTCTACGATTGCTACATTCATCGTCCACTTGCACGTCTATTCTCCAAATGACAGGTAGCTTTGCAGGCAATGAACAGTGCGCGACTATTGTAATGTTTAGAGCCATCATCTGTTCTATGTCCTCACGACATAGGATTTTGTGCTATCCCCACCACGTCGTGTGTCGTTTCCGTTTTCGCACTGCCTGTTATGATACGTCGTAGATCGCTATACGGTCACGGTGGGGCGTCGAGTAGTTAGTTCCCTGTTCGTTATGTCGAAGGAATACAACGTTGCGAATGGGGTTTCCAAGTAGAAGTTATGAAGTAATGGCCTGTCCTATCCTTCGAGCATGGAGGAGTAGTACCACGTGCCATTGGATATTCAAGGACCATTGAGTAGCCTGTAATAAATTACGATTGTGTACCCGTTTGTATTCCTCCGATTACAGTGCCATCTGTGACGAAACGAAGAAAATGCTTCAGACAAAACGTGTGTAGATTTTGCCGTAGAATCTTAATCTGGAATAGAAAACAGAGGTTCCCATTAAAGATTTCGAAGCTGCTCCCCTCAACCTACGCATGGGGTGGGGTGGCGGGTCGAGTGATGGTATCGTTGGATGACCCCCTGCGAGACAAACAAATTGGAACTACAACTGTTTGTTGATCCGATGTGTAGTTTTTGAGATATTTCAGTATCTTAGCACGGGTGGTAGGGACAGAGCATCGAGTGACATTATACTGAGTGCACTATCCGAAAATTACCTCGAGCAATTAAACAGAGAACCGACTCGTGGAGATAACATCTTGGACCTACTGATAACAAACAGACCCGAACTTTTCGACTCTGTAAGCGCAGAACAGGGAATCAGTGATCATAAGGCCGTTGCGGCATCCCTGAATATGGAAGTAAATAGGAATATAAAAAAAGGAGGAAGGTTTATCTGTTTAGCAAGAGTAATAGGAGGCAGATTTCAGACTACCTGACAATGTTGAGTGTTTATGGGAAAAGTTCAAGGCAATCGTAAAATGCGTTTTAGACAGGTACGTGCCGAGTAAAACTGTGAGGTACGGAAAACCCACCGTGGTTCAACAACAAAGTTAGGAAACTACTGAGAAAGCAAAGAGAGCTTCACTGCCAATTTAAACGCAGCCAAAACCTCTCAGACAAACAGAAGCTAAATGATGTCAAAGTTAGCGTAAGGAGGGCTATGCGTGAAGCGTTCAGTAAATTCAAAAGTAAAATTCGATGTACCGACTTGACAGAAAATCCTAGGAAGTTCTGGTCTTACGTTAAATCAGTAAGTGGATCGAAACAGCATATCCAGACACTCTGGGATGATGAAGGCATTGAAACAGATGATGACACGCGTAAAGCTGAAGTACTAAACACCTTTTTCCAAAGCTGTTTCACAGAGGAAGACCGCACTGCAGTTCCTTCTCTAAATCGTCGCACGAACGAAAAAATAGCTGACATCGAAATAAGTGTCCAAGGAATAGAAAAGCAACTGGAATCACTCAACAGAGGAAAGTCCACTGGACCTGACGGGATACCAATTCGATTCTACACAGAGTACGCGAAAGAACTTGCCCCCCTTCTAACAGCCGTGTACCGCAAGTCTCTAGAGGAACGGAAGGTTCCAAATGATTGGAAAAGAGCACAGGCAGTTCCAGTTTTCAAGAAGGGTCGTCGAGCAGATGCGCAAAACTATAGGCCTATATCTCTGACATCGATCTGTTGTAGAATTTTAGAACATGTTTTTTGCTCGCGTATCATGTCATTTCTGGAAACCCAGAATCTACTCTGTAGGAATCAACATGGATTCCGGAAACAGCGATCGTGTAAGACCCAACTCGCTTTATTTGTTTATGAGACGCAGAAAATATTAGATACAGGCTCCCAGTATTGATTATTGCTCATCAGACCAGCTGTGTGGCTAGATTGAAGAGTTATTAGCAAACAAAACACAGCATGTTCTCAATGGAGAGACGTCTACAGACGTTAAAGTAACCTCTTGCGTGCCACAATGGAGTGTTATGGGACCATTGCTTTTCACAATATATACACTCCTGGAAATGGAAAAAAGAACACATTGACACCGGTGTGTCAGACCCACCATACTTGCTCCGGACACTGCGAGAGGGCTGTACAAGCAATGATCACACGCACGGCACAGCGGACACACCAGGAACCGCGGTGTTGGCCGTCGAATGGCGCTAGCTGCGCAGCATTTGTGCACTGCCGCCGTCAGTGTCAGCCAGTTTGCCGTGGCATACGGAGCTCCATCGCAGTCTTTAACACTGGTAGCATGCCGCGTCAGCGTGGACGTGAACCGTATGTGCAGTTGACGGACTTTGAGCGAGGGCGTATAGTGGGCATGCGGGAGGCCGGGTGGACGTACCGCCGAATTGCTCAACACGTGGGGCGTGAGGTCTCCACAGTACATCGATGTTGTCGCCAGTGGTCGGCGGAAGGTGCACGTGCCCGTCGACCTGGGACCGGACCGCAGCGACGCACGGATGCACGCCAAGAGCGTAGGATCCTACGCAGTGCCGTAGGGGACCGCACCGCCACTTCCCAGCAAATTAGGGACACTGTTGCTCCTGGGGTATCGGCGAGGACCATTCGCAACAGTCTCCATGAAGCTGGGCTACGGTCCCGCACACCGTTAGGCCGTCTTCCGCTCACGCCCCAACATCGTGCAGCCCGCCTCCAGTGGTGTCGCGACAGGCGTGAATGGAGGGACGAATGGAGACGTGTCGCCTTCAGCGATGAGAGTCGCTTCTGCCTTGGTGCCAATGATGGTCGTATGCGTGTTTGGCGCCGTGCAGGTGAGCGCCACAATCAGGACTGCATACGACCGAGGCACACAGGGCCAACACCCGGTATCATGGTGTGGGGAGCGATCTCCTACACTGGCCGTACACCACTGGTGATCGTCGAGGGGACACTGAATAGTGCACGGTACATCCAAACCGTCATCGAACCCATCGTTCTACCATTCCTAGACCGGCAAGGGAACTTGCTGTTCCAACTGGACAATGCACGTCCGCATGTATCCCGTGCCACCCAACGTGCTCTAGAAGGTGTAAGTCAACTACCCTGGCCAGCAAGATCTCCGGATCTGTCCCCCATTGAGCATGTTTGGGACTGGATGAAGCGTCGTCTCACGCGGTCTGCACGTCCAGCACGAACGCTGGTCCAACTGAGGCGCCAGGTGGAAATGGCATGGCAAGCCGTTCCACAGGACTACATCCAGCATCTCTACGATCGTCTCCATGGGAGAATAGCAGCCTGCATTGCTGCGAAAGGTGGATATACACTGTACTAGTGCCGACATTGTGCATGCTCTGTTGCCTGTGTCTATGTGCCTGTGGTTCTGTCAGTGTGATCATGTGATGTATCTGACCCCAGGAATGTGTCAATAAAGTTTCCCCTTCCTGGGACAATGAATTCACGGTGTTCTTATTTCATTTTCCAGGAGTGTATAAATGACCTACTAGATAGTGTCGGAAGTTCCATGCGGCTTTTCGCGGATGATGCTGTAATATACAGAGAAGTTGCTGCATTAGAAAATTGTAGCTAAATGCAGGAAGATCTGCAGCGGATAGGCACTTGGTGCAGGGAGTGGCAACCGGCCCTTAACATAGACAAATGTAATGTATTGCGAATACATAGAAAGAAGGATCCTTTATTGTATGATTATATGAAAGCGGAACAAACACTGGTAGCTGTTACATCTGTAAAATATCTGGGAGTATGCATGCGGAACAATTTGAAGTGGAATGATCATATAAAATTAATTGTTGGTAAGGCGGGTACCAGGTTGAGATTCATTGGGAGAGTCCTTAGAAAATGTAGTCCATCAACAAAGGAGGTGGCTTACAAAACACTCGTTGGACCTATACCTGAGTATTGCTTATCAGTGTGGGATCCGTACCAGATCGGGTTGACGGAGGAGATAGAGAAGATCCAAAGAAGAGCGGCGCGTTTCGTCACAGAGTTATTTGGTAAGCGCGATAGCGTTACGGAGATGTTTAGCAAACTCAAGTGGCAGACTCTGCAAGAGAGGCGCTCTGCATCGCAGCTTGCTGTCCAGGTTTCGAGAGGGTGCGTTTCTGTATGAGGTATCGAATATATTGCTTCCCCCTACATATACCTACCGAGGAGATCACGAATGTAAAATTAGAGAGATTCGACGCGCACGGAGGCTTTCCGGCAGTCGTTCTTCCCGCGAACCATACGCGACTGGAACAGGAAAGGGAGGTAATGACAGTGGCACGTAAAGTACCCTCCACCACACACCGTTAGATGGCTTGTGGAGTATAAATGTAGATGTAGATGTAAAATGAACTTCATGTGTAAAACAATATATGTACAATATACATTTAGAATATATTTGTCTGGGAAAGACTTATTAAACAACCCAACATGATAACTGGCTCTGAAGCGGACACGCATCAGGTGCGCTTATAGCGATACAGAGATGTTTCATATATTATAATCTTGTGTGGTATTTGTGTTTTATTTTTACATTTGGCGTATTTTTATGTTTTAAAGTTGTAATCTTTGCAGATTTAATTATGTTATATTTTAAATTGTTTATACAGAATTATTGTAACATTGTTGTAAATCTATACAGTAATGAGAAAGTGCAAAATTATTAGGGTAAAAAAAGATGCAGAACGCACATTGATTCTGCGCACCGGGCACATCGGATATTACATGATAGGAGATTGAAGGAAGAGACGACCGCCCCCCTCCCCCCCCCCCCCTCTTTCCCTCGGCCGACCAACTTTACCCAAGCGCACGGGCAATGGAGTTGGTTACAAGAGGTGTGAGGGAAACTGTGCTGATTACTATAGTGACACGACGAGTGTTGGGCGCGCAGTCTGCTATTTCCTCAGCTCTTGTCTTCATGAAGAATTTTACTGTCATAAATATGTACAGTTGTGTAGATGTGGAAAATGTCGGTGAACCGACAAACCATTTTGCATTTTCTATGTACACAGTTCGATCAGCCACAATACAACGCGGAAATTATGATAACTAGCGAAGAAATTACCTTTGTGTCACAGTTATATGACTGGATTCAAGTTGCTATTGATAATGACATATTTACGGACTCACACTACATTAAGGTTTGAAGACGAAAGATCTTATTCTAGTCGAAGGACATGATGAAGAAGATTATGAAGAAACGGCAAAAGACGATAAAAGACAAAACGTTACCTAGACCTTGAGTATAAAAAGAAAGCTATTACGTTCTGGAGCTCTGGTAAAAACAAATCTGAAACTGCAAAACATAGATACAGAAAAGTCACAAACAGAGATGATCTGCATAAATGGGAAGCACAAATTGCTGCAGGTGGGACGAGAAATGAAAAGTTATCAGGTATTTCCAAAAATGAAATTGATAAATTTCAAATTGATCTGGATAAATCAGTACTGATATATGATTTGGATATAAAGAGGTGGGCTTTACAAGCGAGGGACGATGGTAATGGGATGATGGTAATTTTTCACATTTGTTCAAGGCTTCCTCAAAATGGATTCATAATTTTATTTATATAATATAATATAATTTAATTTAATTTAGTGTTAACGATGCTATGCGTTTTGCTATTAGTCACCTGTCGCAATGAAGAACAAAGTAGTGGGGAGGGGGGAGGGGATTTCGAAAAAAATGACTTTTTCGACAAATCTGGGTGCACCGTTGTGACATACGTTAAAAACCATAGAACTTTTATTTCAAGCTTTTATGTTTATTATCGTTTCAACGGTAGTCATTCAGAGACATTAAACTCAATTTTTTTCAAGGGAGTGTTTCACCACCTTAAGGGTCATATGGGCACGCATAAAAAAAAAGTGTCGCATATTTTGCTCTTCTTCTTCTTCTTCTTCTTCTTCTGCGGCTCTACAACTCATGACGAGTCTTGGCCTCTTCAACTATCTCCTTCCATTTACCTCTGCCGCTTGCTTAGAAATTTCTAATTCCGTCTTCCCACTAGTTTTCGGTCGACAACGTCATCTCTGCCCACCTGGCTTTACCTGTGAAACCTTTTTTGGTACTTCTGTATCATTAATCCGTGTCACGTGTCCAGCCCACCTCAGCCTAGATGATTTCACAGTTCTTTTAAAAGGCTGATCTTTGTAGATGGCGTACAACTCGTGGTCGTATCTCGTCCTCCATCTTTCCCTTTCGCAAACTGAAGAGTGTATTTCCAAAGTGACATATCTCCATGAAATACGAAGCTTGGGGAAATGTAAAATGTGATAGCAGCCATAAGAGTGATTGGAATTATATAACATTTTGTAAGTAACTCCATTGCTTAATTGTAAATAAATGTGCAAAAGTAAAAAAATATCCAGGATGTAAATATTTCGAGAAAATACGCAACTTGCACTGGAGCTAAGTCACTTGGGAACGAAATGTCTTATAAAAGGAAAGTAAATGCTTCATTCCTGATTTTTGTCGTGTTTGAATACAGTGTAGAGAAACAAAAAAGTATTGAACGATCAGACTAACATTGAAACACATTACTGACGGGAGTGTTTATTATTATCACTTTATTAAAGCCCGGAACAATAATAGGGGGAATAACATAATTCGTTATTACATTGTAACACCTTGGAATAAAATATCATTGCAGGAGGGCCATCAGGTACTGCAAGTTTTTCAGGAAGACGCCTTAGATCGTCCATCTTTTCCTTCTTCAAAGGAAGCTTGCTTAGGAACAAGACGAGACCACTTACTACCACGTTTTAATAGCCCATGTTTGCACCCCGCAAGTAGGTCGGAATAATGCACTTTACAAGTGACAGATTTTGAGGTGAACCTTATGAGCTTTATTTCAGACATTTTGAAATCTAATTGTGATTTAATACACAAATTGATTGCATTTTTCCAATTTGTCAGTAATTGCCAAGACTGTTAACTTTACCAACACTATTCGAAGTAAGATTATAATCGTCAGGAACAAGAAGCAGTTCAGTCTTTCTTATTGTCTTCTCCACTCTTCTAAAAACCCTATCTGCTGGCAAATAGCTGTGTTCACGAACTGGGTAAGTTATCTGGAAGGTAACATGATACAAACCCGAAAGCTTACTAAGAACCGATAACAAAACATATTTTTTATTTTGGGCACTACAGCCATCACAAAATAAGTTAATTTGACGAATGTGTGGATTATTTCGACAAAACCTTTCGAGGCGATAGGAAACTGCACTTGCAGCTGATGAACTATCACGATTAGCGTCATATTCACACCACGTGTAACAGTGGGCATCATCGTGTGTCTACTCTGAACTAACACCATAATGCTGAATGATGCCGTGTAATATTGGCACGCCTGGCGTGAATAAAATGCCTCGCCTAAATACATACATGCCAGTGGTTGGTTCTGCATCACGTCAAAAATAAAACATGCAGCGTTGTCACAATTTGGATCATTCATTAGACGGTACAACTGTTTTGCTTTTTGCTTATGCACCAAACGTTCTCACTCAATCTCCTTTTTTACTTCCTCAACTTCATTTTTCAGTTGTTCGCTGCGTTGTTCGCAAAAGCTACAGACGTCTGTTCTAGGAGTGACAAATCCTAGGTTGAAGTCAGTAGTGAAAATTCTGTAGTATAAGTGATAGTTGAAGCTTTTGGCTTCCTCGTTATCGAAGAAGGCCTCGCGGAACATTCTCCGCGTTGTTCTAATTGATAGCTCGAATGGAAGATACTTCCTATGTGGAGTCTGAAAAATTTAACAAAATAACGTATTAATAACACAAAATTAGTATTTTTTTACACATAGAACTTCGTTCGAACAGTTGAAGCTACTTTATACATAATACTGTATATCAGGCATAGAGAAACAAATAATGCGAAATTTAATGTCGTATTTTAGCGGGAACCATTCAGATTGTAAGAGATTTACACATAAATAAAGTATGTAGGCCTATAATGGCGTTTTTACTGCATTTGGTTATTCTGGTTGTTTGAAATATCAATATTACAATGCTTACCTTATCCCCGCCATAATGTCCCTCGGTGCACTTGAAGCTCTGAATGTGCTGTCGCATTAACTCTCTAACTGAGTCAGTTCTTTGATTAAGCCGTTAACCACCTCGTCTCTTTCTTCTTGTAACCCACTGGAAAAATAAAATGCTGCAAGATGTTTTACTCTCATCGGGTCTATTCTGAGAATGCTGCAGGATGTAGAACAACACACTTCCACATTTTACCAGTGCATGTTTGAACAGAAAACTTTCGTCGTTCTTGATCTTGTCCTCCACTCCTCTCACATCTCTGGACGATTACAAGATTAGTAATGAAATTTTCTTGATCAACCTTAGATTTCGAACTATAAAACAACAAATGAAACTTTTCATAATTAGAAACTTGTAAGGTAGTTGCTTCGCAACGTCCATCATCACGTTTTCACGAAATGTCCGCTTTGCGGCGGTCAGGGAGTGTGCTCCCTGCCGCCGATGGATAAGCAGCTGCAGCAGCAAGTCGTATACTCCTAGCTCACTCATTTGTTACATAGTTTAATTCTTAATTTCTTTGCGTGTTTTTGTTACTTGCATTGTTAAATTCATAAATTTCGGGCATATTATAGTATTTGAGAATTGTAGCATCGCGTTTTAGTACCTGAATAGTGTAAATTCGCGTAGTCTCCTTCGGCCGCCGAGCAGTGTGTCAGCAGTGCACAAGTGGCAGCATTACTGCATTTACTAGGCAATCTCGTATTTTAATAACCGTTTAAATTTTGTGTCGATTTGTTTGCGCTCTCTGTAGATTAGTTCAGACGTTCTTTGCACAACAGTTTTTAGCATGGATAGGGACTGCAACTGCTGTGTTCGGATGCAGGCTGAGTTGGCATCCCTTCGCTCCCAGCTTCAGGCAGTGTTGGCTTCGGTCACACAGCTTGAGGCTGTTGCCAATGGGCATCACTGTGAGGGTCCGGATGGGGGTTTGTCGGGGACGGCCAGCTCGTCCCACGCATCCCCCGATCGGGCTACAACTGTGGTTGCCCGGGATACTGCCCGCATTGAGGCTGATCCCTCACCTGTGGTAGAGTGGGAGGTCGTCTCAAGGTGTGGCAGGGGGCGAAAGACATTCCGGAGGGCTGAACAGAAGGCCTCTCCAGTTTGTCTGACGAACCGGTTTCAGGCTCTGTCTCAGGCTGATACTGATCTTCGGCCTGACATGGCTGCCTGTCCTGTTCCAGAGGTTGCCCCTCAGTCTGCAAGATCCGGGCGGTCGCAGAGGGTGGGCTTACTGGTAGTTGGGAGCTCCAATGTCAGGCGCGTAATGGGGCCCCTTAGGGATATGGCAGCAAGGGAGGGGAAGAAGACCAAAGTGCACTCCGTGTGCATACCGGGGGGAGTCATTCCAGATGTGGAAAGGGTCCTTCCGGATGCCATGAAGGGTACAGGGTGCACCCATCTGCAGGTGGTCGCTCATGTCGGCACCAATGATGTGTGTCGCTATGGATCGGAGGAAATCCTCTCTGGCTTCCGGCGGCTATCTGATTTGGTGAAGACTGCCAGTCTCGCTAGCGGGATGGAAGCAGAGCTCACCATCTGCAGCATCGTCGACAGGACTGACTGCGGACCTTTGGTACAGAGCCGAGTGGAGGGTCTGAATCAGAGGCTGAGACGGTTCTGCGACCTTGTGGGCTGCAGATTCCTCGACTTGCGCCATAGGGTGGTGGGGTTTCGGGTTCCGCTGGATAGGTCAGGAGTCCACTACACGCAACAAGCGGCTACACGGGTAGCAGGGGTTGTGTGGCGTGGGCTGGGCGGTTTTTTAGGTTAGATGGCCTCGGGCAAGTACAGAAAGGGCAACAGCCTCAACGGGTGCGGGGCAAAGTCAGAACATGCGGCGACCAAGCAGCAATCGGTATTGTAATTGTAAATTGTCGAAGCTGCGTTGGTAAAGTACCGGAACTTCAAGCGCTGATAGAAAGCACTGAAGCTGAAATCGTTATAGGTACAGAAAGCTGGCTGAAGCCAGAGATAAATTCTGCCGAAATTTTTACAAAGGTACAGACGGTGTTTAGAAAGGATAGATTGCATGCAACCGGTGGTGGAGTGTCCGTCGCTGTTATTAGTAGTTTATCCTGTAGTGAAGTAGAAGTGGATAGTTCCTGTGAATTATTATGGGTGGAGGTTACACTCAACAACCGAGCTAGGTTAATAATTGGCTCCTTTTACCGACCTCCCGACTCAGCAGCATTAGTGGCAGAACAACTGAGAGAAAATTTGGAATACATTTCACATAAATTTTCTCAGCATGTTATAGTCTTAGGTGGAGATTTCAATTTACCAGATATAGACTGGGACACTCAGATGTTTAGGACGGGTGGTAGGGACAGAGCATCGAGTGACATTATACTGAGTGCACTATCCGAAAATTACCTCGAGCAATTAAACAGAGAACCGACTCGTGGAGATAACATCTTGGACCTACTGGTAACAAACAGACCCGAACTTTTCGACTCTGTAAGTGCAGAACAGGGAATCAGTGATCATAAGGCCGTTGCAGCATCCCTGAATTTGGAAGTTAATAGGAATATAAAAAAAGGGCGGAAGGTTTATCTGTTTAGCAAGAGTAATAGAAGGCAGATTTCAGACTACCTAACAGATCAAAACGAAAATTTCTGTTCCGACACTGACAATGTTGAGTGTTTATGGAAAAAGTTCAAGGCAATCGTAAAATGCGTTTTAGACAGGTACGTGCCGAGTAAAACTGTGAGGGACGGGAAAAACCCACCGTGGTACAACAACAAAGTTAGGAAACTACTGCGAAAGCAAAGAGAGCTTCACTGCAAGTTTAAACGCAGCCAAAACCTCTCAGACAAACAGAAGCTAAACGATGTCAGAGTTAGCGTAAGGAGGGCTATGCGTGAAGCGTTCAGTGAATTCGAAAGTAAAATTCTATGTACCGACTTGACAGAAAATCCTAGGAAGTTCTGGTCTTACGTTAAATCAGTAAGTGGCTCGAAACAGCATATCCAGACACTCCGGGATGATGATGGCATTGAAACAGAGGATGACAAGCGTAAAGCTGAAATACTAAACACCTTTTTCCAAAGCTGATTCACAGAGGAAGACCGCACTGCAGTTCCTTCTCTAAATCCTCGCACAAACGAAAAAATGGCTGACATCGAAATAAGTGTCCAAGGAATAGAAAAGCAACTGGAATCACTCAACAGAGGAAAGTCCACTGGACCTGACGGGATACCAATTCGATTCTACACAGAGTACGCGAAAGAACTTGCCCCCCTTCTAACAGCCGTGTACCGCAAGTCTCTAGAGGAACGGAAGGTTCCAAATGATTGGAAAAGAGCACAGGCAGTTCCAGTTTTCAAGAAGGGTCGTCGAGCAGATGCGCAAAACTATAGACCTATATCTCTGACGTCGATCTCTTGTAGAATTTTAGAACATGTTTTTTGCTCGAATATCATGTCGTTTTTGGAAACTCAGAATCTACTATGTAGGAATCAACATGGATTCCGGAAACAGCGATCGTGTGAAACCCAACTCGCTTTATTTGTTCATGAGACCCAGAAAATATTACATACAGGCTCCCAGGTAGATGCTATTTTTCTTGACTTCCGGAAGGCGTTCGATACAGTTCCGCACTGTCGCCTGATAAACAAAGTAAGAGCCTACGGAATATCAGACCAGCTGTGTGGCTGGATTGAAGAGTTTTTAGCAAACAGAACACAGCTTGTTGTTATCAACGGAGAGACGTCTACAGACGTTAAAGTAACCTCTGGTGTGCCACAGGGGAGTGTTATGGGACCATTGCTTTTCACAATATATATAAATGACCTAGTAGATAGTGTCGGAAGTTCCATGCGGCTTTTCGCGGATGATTCTGTAGTATACAGAGAAGTTGCAGCGTTGGAAAATTGTAGCGAAATGCTGGAAGATCTGCAGCGGATAGGCACTTGGTGCAGGGAGTGGCAACTGACCCTTAACATAGACAAATGTAATGTATTGCGAATACATAGAAAGAAGGATCCTTTATTGTATGATTATATGATAGCGGAACAAACACTGGTAGCAGTTACTTCTGTAAAATATCTGGGAGTATGCGTGCGGAACGATTTGAAGTGGAATGATCATATAAAATTAATTGTTGGTAAGGCGGGTACCAGGTTGGGATTCATTGGGAGAGTCCTTAGAAAATGTAGTCCATCAACAAAGGAGGTGGCTTACAAAACACTCGTTCGACCTATACTTGAGTATTGCTCATCAGTGTGGGATCCGTACCAGATCGGGTTGACGGAGGAGATAGAGAAGATTCAAAGAAGAGCGGCGCGTTTCGTCACAGGGTTATTTGGTAACCGTGATAGCGTTACGGAGATGTTTAACAAACTCAAGTGGCGGACTCTGCAAGAGAGGCGCTCTGCATCGCGGTGTAGCTTGCTCGCCAGGTTTCGAGAGGGTGCATTTCTGGATGAGGTATCGAATATATTGCTTCCCCCTACTTATACCGCCCGAGGAGATCACGAATGTAAAATTAGAGAGATTAGAGCGCGCACAGAGGCTTTCAGACAGTCGTTCTTCCCGCGAACCATACGCGACTGGAACAGGAAAGGGAGGTAATGACAGTGGCACGTAAAGTGCCCTCCGCCACACACCGTTGGGTGGCTTGCGGAGTATAAATGTAGATGTAGATGTAGATGTAGATGTCACTCGCACATCTCCGCACTTTATTTTTATGCCTCTCCGATGGTTCACTTTGCCTCTTTCTAGCGTGTCAACGAGATACTCGTTCAACGTTATCGAGCAATTCCGACATGTTTGAAGAAACAACACGAAAACACCTAACAACAACGAAACACAGCGGTCAAAACTGCTAGGTGGTCACATACCATAAGCTAACTTTCCTATTGGCCGTGTGGAAATACGACTGCTTGTAAATAAAAACAACTAGGAGATGCATCACCTTGAAATAACTGCCATTTTCTTACGCTGTTTTTACAGCGATTTATGTCGTTTTGGAAAAACAACTATTACTATAACATAAGATGGCTTATAACATACAGTATGACATGGATAATTCGATAAATAACCAAAATGGCGTTGCGTCATCTTCAATTGGGCCGATGATTCTCTTGAGTATCCTTGTCTCGAATGCATCCAGCGACTCTACATCATTTGCTGTCAGAGTCCAGGTTCCATAGGCGTATGTAAGCACTGATCTGGTCAGTGGTTCTATGTTTTATATACGGACGTTCTTATACCGATATATATATTTCAACAAATTCGTCTTTGCAATACCATTTCAACATATATGACTCAATTTGGTATTAACGACGCTATACGTTTTGCTATTAATCAGCTGCCCAAATGAAAAACAAAATAGTAGGGAAGGGGATTTGATAAAAAAACGAGTTTTTTTCAAATTTGGTTGCACCATTGCAACGTATACCAAAAACCATAGATTTTTATTTGAAGTTTTTTTTATATCTGTTACCGTTTTAAACGGTGTTCATTTAAAGATATTACACTTATTTTTTTTTCAAGGGGATGTTTCACCGCTTAAGGGCCGTAGGGCATGTGTAAAAAAAGTGTCTCTCTTATTCTGCTTTAACTACAACTTATTCAAGGTCGGTCAAAATCGAAATGCATCTCGCGGGTAGGTTTACTTGTAAGAAAACCCTCATTTCCCATACGAAATAAATACAGGGTCAGGTGTGGTTTTTGTATATGGATCTACGGCATATACTAGCTTCTGGCAGATCATATGTGACTTAGAAAAGCTATTGAAATGTGTTTACGTTTCAGATTTTTGTGGAAACTACTACAGTTTCGTCAGGCAGGTTTCCATTTGAACCCTCCCTGTCGCTGCTTACTTGTCAAAGCCGAAACAGAGACTGTGGCCATTCGTATTTCATACTGGCTACTGACGGAAAAAATAAACTAGTTTATTAACCTTCTTAGACAATAATAATAGTAATAACAACAGCACCAGCGGTCGGACGATTGTGTGTACAGATACTATTCGAAATTGTAATTAGACGGAATACACTTTAAATACACTATGTATTTTATTCAGAATAGCTGATTGCATATAACTCACAAAAGAAATGCATTTCTTAACGAAACGTATTGTTACACTACACTTAAGCACGTTCTCAAAATCGGGGAGAGATAGACAGACTTGACAGTACATTTGATGATTAGCCGTTGCATGCTGTGACGATTCGACGGCGCTTATCGTCTGCCGTAGTAGGGGCACGATGACAGACTACATCTTACAGTGTTTCCCATAGAAAGAAATCAAGAGGAGTGAAATCAGGGGACCTGGCCGGCCACTGTGCTGAAGCATTCCGTCCTATCCAACAGTCAGAAAACATTCAGTATCTGCGTCGCAACGCGGGAAGAGTGAGCTGGGTAGCCGCGTAGGTAGTACCACATACACTGTCTCTTATCCATTGATACATCTTCAAGAAGAACTCGTAGAATGTTCGTAAGAAAGTATTCACGTGTATTTCCAATTAATAATAGTTCGGGCAAATGCCTACTGCCATAGACGACAACGATTAGGATGAATATCCCTACACCGTCGTACCGTTTCGACAGCATCTATTGGACATTCGCCTTATACACTGAAGCGCCAAAGAAACTGGTGTAGGTATGCGTGTTCAAATACAGAGATATGTAAACAAGCAGAATACGGCACTGCGGTTGGCAACGCATATATAAGACAACAAGTGTCTGGTGTAGTTGCTAGATCGGTTACTGCTGCTTCGATGGCAGGGTATCAAGATTAAAGTGAGTTTGAACTTAGTCGGCACACAAGCGATGGGACACAGTATCTCCGAGGTAGCGATGAAGTGGGGATTTTCACGTACGACCATTTCACGAGTGTACCGTGAATATCAGGAATCCGGTAAGACATCAAATATCCGACATCGCTGAGGCCGGAAAAAGATCCTGAAAGAACGAGACCAACGACGACTGAAGAGAATCGTTCAACGTGACAGAAGTGCAACCCTTCCGCATACTGCTGCAGATTTCAATGCTGGGGCGTAAACAAGTGTCAGCGTGCGAACAGTTTAACGAAACATCATTGATATGGGCTTTCGGAGCCGAAGGCTCTCTTGTGTACCCTTGATGACTGCACGACACAAAGCTTTACGCCTGGCCTGGGCCCGTCAAGACCGACATTGGACTGTTGACGACTGGAAGCATGTTGCCTGGTCGGATGAGTCTCATTTCAAAATTCTATCGAGCTGATGGACGTGTACGGCTATGGAAACAACCTCGTGAATCCATGGTCCCTGCATGTCAGCAGGGGACTGTTCAAGCTGGTGGAGGCTTTGTAATGGTGTGGGGCGTGTGCAGTTGGAGAGATATGGGACCCCTGATACGTCTATATACGGCTCTGACAGGTGACACGTACGCAAGCATCCTGTCTGATAACCTGCACCCATTCATGTCCATTGTGCATTCCGACGGACTTGCGCAATTCTAGCAGGTCAATGCGACACCACACACGTCCAGAATTGGTACAGAGTGACTCCAGGAACACTCTTGTCAGTTTCAACACTTCCGCTGGCCACCAAATTCCCCAGAAATGGGCATTATTGAGTAAAATTAGGATGTCTTGCAGCGTGCTGCTCAGAAGAGATCTCTACCTCCTCGTACTCTTAAGATTTACAGCCTTTCAGGATTCTTGGTGTCAGTTCCCTGCGGAACTACTTCAGACATTAGTCAAGTCCATGCCACGTCGTGTTGCGGCAATTCTGCGTGTTCGCTGAGCCACTACACGATATGAAGCAGGTGTACCAGTTTCCTTCGCCCTTCTTATCTACAGTTGAAGCGCATAAAGGTTCAACAAAAATGGGAGGAAAAAGTTAATTGTTTGAGTACAACGTCGCTCACCAATCTCTGAAACTGGACACATATGTAAAATATATAACGCTTTGCAATGGAGTAAATGTAATGCAGAAAGGCTACAGAAATATAATTTTGAGAAGGCAGATGTCAGATGATATTCGTTGGAATGGTCCTAAAGAAAGCTGTTTATTCATGAAAGTCATTTGGAAACCTCACTGCCTGTCAGTTCTCGACTACTGTCCGACAATGTGAAAATCTTGCCTAACTGGTCGCCTGTCTCATAGCTGCACCTTTGCGCGGTGGCTCTTAACTCGTAAGTACAGGTACAAATCCTGCTGGTGAAAAAAGCTTTGTTTGCCACTATTTATGTAGGTAGAGGAGGAATGGTGGGTGGTGTCAAATTCCGGATCACCAGTCTTTACATCAGAATCCTGGATTAAACTGCAATCTTATGTACGGTAACTCGTGAAGTGAGGGTATATGACACTGTTGGATTGTCATGTTAAGCTCAGTGGCCACTTTCGTGCTGTTGGGTAGAAGTAGGCTGTGTGTTGGCACCAGATTTTACCCTGTGCGGCTGGTCCCGGCGGAGGTTCGAGTCCTCCCTCGGGCATGGGTGAGTGTGTTTGTCCTTAGGGTAATTTAGGTTAAATAGTGTGTAAGCTTAGGGACTGATGACCTTAGCAGTTAAGTCCCATAAGATTTCACACACATTTGAACATTTTTCCCTGCCCCTTCTCTCTCTCTCTCTCTCTCTCTCTCTCTCTCTCTCTCTCACACACACACACACACACACACACACTCACACTACAGACACATTATTTACTGTGGTCAGTTACACAATTCTGTTGCAGTTACTTTAGGTTTGCAGCAGGCCGTGAGCCAGACTAGTAAATAAAACCTATTCGGCACAGCGGTAGACCTAAACATGATGTAGAGAAGAGGTGCACAATTCGTTAAAAGTTTGTTTAGTCGGTGGATATCCTCACAGTGAAGTTCAACAATTTTCAGTGGGAGACGCTACAGGAATGACGTGTCAGAGATTAATATTGAAAATTCTGAGTGCACATAAATCGGGGAACCGATTATTTCCATATTAGCTCCGGTTACGGCTATGATGATAAAATTAGACATCAGACTTATATGGAGGCGAACCATCTGCAAATGAGATTTTTGTTCATTCATCACTTCAACCTCGTTAATATTACACATCTCTTGTCTACTTTCTGGCCAAAGGCGGCCATAATGTACTTGATTTTGCCGTCACATCTCTAAAGTGTCTTTGTCAGTGTTTTTCTTCTTATATTGTGCCTTCTACGTCTTCTACTGTCATCTCCCACTGTGCTGAATATCTCTAGCGTCACTTCGCCTTCTGGCGTCCTTATTAAACATCCTGCTTAAATCAGTTTTTCTTTGGCTCTTACAAAATGGTTGGTGGTACCAACTCAGTCTTTTTAAAAAAGTTGGCCTCCGTCTTTCAGGGGTTGACGCGTCCTGCTTCACATTCATGGAGCTCAGTTTTGCAATTATCCCAGTTTTTCACACATGTTACTACGGACAAAAGACACATGGATTACAGTGAGGCTACAAAAGTCATGGGACACCTCGTAATATCGTGCTGGACCTCCTTTTGCCCGGTTAGTGCAGCAACTCGACGTGCCATGGACTCAACAAGTCGTTGGAAGTTCCCTGCAGATATATTAAGCCATACTGTCTCTATAACTGTCCATAATTGCAGAAGTGCTGCCGGTGCAGGATTTTGAGCACGAACTGACCTCTCGATTATGTCCCATAAATATTCGATGGGGTTCAAATCGGGCGATCTGGGTGGCCAACCCATTCGCTCGGAATGTCCAGAATGTTCTTCAAACCAATAGTGAACAACTGTGGCCCGGTGTCTTGACGCATTGTCACCCATAAAAATTCCATCATTCTTTGGGAACATGAAGACCATGAATGGCTGCAAATGGTCTCCAAGTAGCCGAACATAACCATTTTCAGTCAGTGATCGGTTAAGTTGGACCAAAGGGCCCAAGCCATTCCGTGTGAACACAGCTCATACCATTATAAAACCACCACCAGCTTGCACAGTGCCTTGTTGACAACGTGGGTCCATAGTTTCGTGGGGTTTGCGGCACACTCGAAGCCCACCATCAGTTCTATCTAACTGAAATCGGAATCCATCTGACCAGGCCACTGTTTTCCAGTAGTCTAGGATTCAAGCAATATGGTCACGAGCGCAGAAGAGGCGCTGTAGGCACTTGCGTCTGTCGTCTGCTGCCATAGCCCATTAACACCAGATTTCACCGCACTGTCCTAACGGATACGTTCGTCGTACGCACCACATTGATTTCTGCGCTTATTTCAAGCAGCGTTGCTTGTCTGTTAGTAATGAAAAACCTATGCAATCGCCTCTGCTCTTCGTCGTTACGTGAAGGCCGTCGGCCCTTGCATTGAGTGAGAGGTAATGCCTGAAATTTGGTGTCCTTAACACACTCTTGACACTGTGGATCACAGAATATTGAATTCCCTAACGTTTTCCGAAATGGAATGCCCCATGAGTCTATCTCCAACTACTATTCCGAGTGCAGAGTCTGTTATTTCCTGTAGTACGGCCATAAACACGTCGGAAACCTTTTCACATGAATCATCTGAGTACGGATGACGGCTCTGCCAATGCACTGTCCCTTTATATCTTGTGTACAATATACTACCGCCATCTGTATATGTGCATATCGATTTCCGTTGACATTGTCACCTCAGTTTACTTACCTTCTACCTCATGCCGTTCATTCACAGGGGATAAAGATGTACGAGTAGATGTAAACTCTATTGTAAGATTCATCCTAAAGATACAAATGAAGTGCGGTAAAAGTTAATTCGCTTTTCACCCTGTACAAGACATTGACTTATGAACCAAGAGCTCATCAGTGTATCGCATCTAGCTGCTCTTAATGGTGTGTTCAGTATATGAAGTCTTTAGTAAGTCGCTCGCAAGTGGAATCTCTTTATTCCGCTGCTTGTTGCTTGTACTCCTACATTTTGACGCTTTCCAGGAGAGTACGGTTCAATATCTCGACGACGATGATGATAGCTCAAATGGTTCAAATGGCTCTGAACACTATGAGACTTAACATCTGAGGTCATCAGTCCCCGATGATGATAGCGACAGAGCGTGAATTTGATAAGACAAGAATTGGGGAGGAACTCGGCGTGTTCTTCTCAAAGGATTCGTTTCAGCATTCGCCTTAATCAGTGTAGTTTTACTTAAATCAGGATGGTCGGACAGCGATTTGAACCCTGCTATTCCAGAATATGACTACTGCGTCGCCTAGTACGACGAAGGTGGAGGCAGGAGCGGTATAGTGCTGTCATGTGTTTGTAATCCTGTCTGCAGCAACCGACCGACGAAAAAAAAGGAAACTTTAATTCGTCCATTATCGGAACAAGCTGCGAGGGAGCTATCGCGATGTATGTAGCCATTAGTCAATCCGGGCTATTAGGGGTCCCGTGATAGAGGGCGGGACACGCCCGAGCAAATCCGACTAATGCCCGCCGCAGCACTCTCCGCTAACAGGCGCTGCGGTACGGACCCCACATCTGGGTCACTGCGACCCATTCACTGCGCAGCGCTGTTACCCATAATTCACGCAGTTTCAAAGTACTGCAAACGAGCACATCGGTGTAGGAGGAGGTTCTGTAATTCACTCTAGTATTAAAACAGACATTATGACGCTATTTCACTTTTGTAAGCAATAATCCTCGTCAACACAGTAGACAAACCTTACTGGTTCCGTACTATGTATGTAAATGTCCAAAAGTAAAAGCATCACAGCATAATAAATAAAGCTAACTTACCTGGTTATCGGCTTCAGTGTCTTGTGGAAATATGGCGGAATTCGCTGTAACATGTTCAGGGTTGTTGAAAAGGCTAAGTCAGCTTGGAGTCTGCCTCTTTCTGTTGAATCATGATGGTTATTTCTGGATCCATATTACATAGTTTCTTCGTCCACATCATCACATCTTTACATTAGAGTTGGGATTCTGAAGAACTTGCTATAATAGAACTTACCTCACAAAGAGATTCGTAGGTTGCCACAAAACTAACCAAATTACGACTGCCTCGACCGGCTTTGTGCAAAAGATAATGTAGGAGGATCGAATTTATCGATCGTCCTAGAACTAACGTTAAAAGAACGAACTTGTGTTCACGTTTGATAATACAGTTTACACTTGATATAGTGACTTTTTTCACAGTGTTTGTTTGGTTAACGTCTTTTTCGATACATAGTTGATGGAAAAAGTTTGAACATTTGTCCTTATTGAGTTTTCGTACTTGCTGTTAAAAACTGATATAGATTTCGCTATCGATCTGCAACATAAGAAACTATGATTTGTGACATAGGATGTGACTGATACTAGCAATAAGTGTTAAAATTAACAGTGAATATTGTAGTTTGCATTGCACTGTTTTCTGAAGAATTTGTAAAAACTAATTTTCACGGTTCTTCTTATAATGGTCCAAAATATCTGTGTATAAATAAAATTTATAAATACGATAATATTCAGCTTAAAAATGAAATAAATTTCAAATGTTGTGGGAATTTGGAGGGTATCGTGTATTTCGTTTGTTGATAAAAGTTCCTTTACACCTTGTTTCATTAAAGTATGAATTGGTAACAACAAAGGACCATGTGAATCACAAAAAAGTCAGTGTTATGTGTATGATTTATATTAATCTCGTCAAGACTCTCTAGGACGAACACTGGTGCTTTTGTAATTCACTTACATATGAAATGTTGCTGTGTAAGTTGGCTTTCATAAATGGACGCCGTAGATAGTTAATAAGTAGAAGTAAGTACAATGAACTTGTTTTTTACTTTTTAAATTGAAGACATGCGCAGAAAAATGGTCTAACCCTCAAGTGTAAAAAACGTAGAGATGAGTGTTGCCACCTGTTTCTGGGTACGGGAACTATCAAAATTGACGTTGGTCGCACCCTTCAGTATCCTAATATGATTTGAGGGGTGAGACCAATGTCAATTTTGATAGTTTCCTTGCACACCAACAGACGGCAACACTTATCACTAAACTTTTAGCCGGCTGGGGTGGCCGAGCAGTTCTAGGCGCTTCAGTCAGGAACCGCGCGACCGCTACGGTCGCAGGTTCGAATCCTGCCTCGGGCATGGATGTGTGTGATGTCCTTAGGTTAGTTAGGTTTAAGTAGTTCTAAGTTCTAGGGGACTGATGACCTCAGAAGTTAAGTCCCATAGTGCTCAGAGCCATTTGAACCAAATCAGTGAGCTTGAAAGAGGGCGCATTTTGGCGTGAGAGAAAGTGATGCATCCATCCGGGAAATTGCGACTTGTGTGGGACACAGTGTTTGCAGTGCAGCGGGTGTGTGCAGAGCGGTTCACGGAAGGCCGTAGAACACGACGAGATGAGTCAGGTCGCACCACACAGAGCCCTCTCCTCCTCCCCAGAATATCGACGCCTCATCCGAATGGCGTTGCAGGACAGATTTGCGTCCTCCTCGACCCCGTCGCCGTTTATTACTGCGTGGGTTACGTACGCACCGTCCACTGCTCCGCCTACGTTCGACGAATGTGCAGAAACATGCTAGAGGGGCTACGGTGTATGGAACGACGTCACTGGGGACAGGAATGATATTAGATAATGTTTTCTGAAGAATCCAGATTCTGTTTGTTTGATAATCGTGGCCGAATCTCGGGTCGCCGCAGGCAGGGGGAGCGGCATCACAGTGACTACATTCGCGCAAGACATACAGCGCCAACTCAAGACCTTCTGATGCGCCGGCCGGAGTGGCCAAGCGGTTCTAGGCGCTTCGGTCTGGAGCCGCGCGACCGCTACAGTCGCAGGTTCGAATCCTTCCTCGGGCATGAATGTGTGTGTCGTCCTTAGGTTAGTTAGGTGTAAGTAGTTCTAAGTTCTAGGGAACTGATGACCTCAGATGTTAAGTCCCATAGTGCTCAGAGCCATTTGAACCTTCTGATGCGTGTTCAGAGCACTGTGGCCAGTGTGACCTACATGAATGACATCCTGCAAGACGTAGCCATACCCTTCCTGCATAACACCTCAGATGCCATTTTTTAGCAAGACAATACACGCATTGTTGAAAATATGACATGACTGCTTAGGACAAAACGAATCACACAGTTACTTTTCCCTCGATCCCTATTCTGGTGAAGCAGGAGAGAGAATTATTAATTTTGGTACGAAGTACCTCAGACCAGTGCAGCCCTACTATCCTAATTTTCTTTTTGTCCACCGTCTTCATACGTTCTAGATATTGTACCATTATGAACAGGTATGTTGCTTGTACCTTGGATACTAGCTAAACGTTGCTTATTTAGGACCGGCAGGTCGTTTTTGTTGAAAAGCTTTATTGTCTACTTCGCACGCTGTGTTCGTTATTGTCTGTGTAAAAGTGCTCTCGGGGCTCCTAGCGTTTATATACACTGACGGAAAAAAATTGCATCACCAGGAAGGAGTTGTGCGACATACGAATTTTGGTAGGCGTGTTTGTACATCTGAAAGATGATGTCTATTATATTTTCTAGCAAGTCACATAAAAGTGGCGCTAGTAGCGCCTCTTATGAGGTGCAAATCAGATTTGTTTTAAAAATACGCCGTAATGGTCGTGAGAGTTAATTATCTTTGAGACTGAACGTTGAGAGCCGGTTTCTCAGAATGGGGCAGGATAAGGTTACGATTGTGGATGGGACCGTAATCAGTTACTCTCGGTTGCACAACAGATACGTAAACTTTATTTAAAGAAATTTTAAAGAAAATCTTTTAAAAACGCACAATTGACTGTATGACGGCTGAAGGCCTTATCACAGAAAAAAATCCCGCAATTTTTGGGCCGAAGGCCACCAACAATAACGTCAAACAATAAACGGCTGAAAGCCTGAATTAGAAGCCAGAAGGACAATTCCAAATAGTACATATTAAGATAAATACTTCGTTTTAAAACAAACTGTAACACGGCTGAAGGCCTTATTATAAAAGAAGTGAAATTATTACTTGGCTGACTGCCACACCAACAATAATTAGAAAATTACAAATATCTTTAAAACAAACATCATAATCTAAGGAAGCAGGACAAGCGGTTCTCAGCAAGTGTTCCAAGGGTCGGCCTGGGAAGGTAAATCAAACATGAGGTAAGGCCAGACAGGCAGCCAAGAGTTGTATTCACGTGACAGAATGGCAACTCAAACTAGGGGCAGCTTAAGCGCCGACCGACCTACCTACTAACCAATCCGCCTAACGTCCGATCACCGGTACCACGATGGAATATTTTTAGGCAAGGCGAAGAGACAGACAGCACTACGTCTTCAGAAAACACCCAAGGCGGAAGTAAACACTAGAACCAAGGTAGACCTCCCAAAAAAATATGCACAGCACAATAGAAGAGGCTGTCGAACTACACGCTGTGTCCGACAGCATCAACACGACGAGGAAAGGTACACTCCCGGAAAGGTACACTAACCTCCAGGGCAGGTAACTGGGGCCTTAGCGGCCACAAGGCAGAAAATACCGCTGGATGCACTTCACTAATTAGAATAATACAAAATTCAATGTCGAATAACAAATAGAGAAAGACACCTGCAATATTTCACTGCCTCGAAACACTTCACTCGTTACACCAGGCCCAGCGGCCCAGGGAGCAACAACTCGCCGACCACAGGCGAGATCTCAGAACGGTTGAGGTCGCATTAGCAGTTAACTCTCCACCCAACTGAAACATCCAGGATTCGGTGTACAACGCAGTCGTCGGCCTCGCAGCTGCCCCTCGATGCGGCAGCGGCAGCGCGCCGCCAGCGGCCCCGGCCTGCCCTCGCGCTGCACGGACCTGCTCAGTGCTGCGCCCCAACCGTCTGACGTCCGTTCGCAACTTTCACTCCACACAACGCGACCCAGAAATACTAGCGATCGCTCCAAAGGTAGTACCACAGTACTTGTATCGATAAGCACTGCTGCTTCCACTCACAGCAGGCAAGCCAACAGCTTAGTGACACCAGTAAATCGAACAAGAAACGAGATGCCATAACCGCAGTGACAAGATGCCAAGCAATAAATGGCATGAACACGAGCCGCGCACGGTTCAGACGTGATGAGTTGATTTTAGTCAATAATGCGTTTAAGGCGCCATTATCAGCACCTTGCTGGATTTTAACGAGGTCGTGTAATAGGCCTACAACAAATCAAATATTCATTCTATGATATTGCAGAAAGACTTGGCCGGAATGTAGCCACTGTACATGATCGCTTGCAGCGGTGGTCACGAGAATATGTGATAGCAAGAGGACCGGGCTTCGGCCGGCCACGTGGCTTTACTGACCATCGCACCCCCTTCAGATTTAGTTATAAGTTGGCACAGTGGATAGGCCTTGAAAAACTGGACACAGATCAATCGAGAAAACAGGAAGAAGTTGTGTGGAACTATGAAATAAAACAAGCAAAATATACAAACTGAGTAGTCCACGCGCAAGATAGGCAACATCAAGGAGAGTGTGAGTTTAGGAGTGCGGTGGTCCCGTGGTTAGCGTGAGCAGCTGCGGAACGTGTGGTCCTTGGTTCAAGTCTTCTCTCGGGTGATAAGTTCACGTTCTTTATTTTCGCAAAGTTGTGATCTATCCGTTCGTTCATTGACGTCTCTGTTCACTGTAATAAGTTTAGTGTCTGTGTTTTGCGACCGCACCGCAAAACCGTGCGATTAGTAGACGAAAGGACGTGCCTCTCCAATGGGAACCGAAAACATTTGATCGCAAGGTCATAGGTCAACCGATTCCTCCACAGGAAAACACGTCTGATATATTCTATACGACATTGGTGACGGCATGTGCGTCACATGACAGGAATATGTTGTCGACCCACCTAACTTGTACACTTGGCGAATGGGTAAAAAGATTCTTCTACTTAAACCCTATTTAGGTTTTCTTGTAGATGTGATAATCACTCCCAAAAAAGCGATGAAAACATAAGGGTTTGTCACATAAACTGCAACAAATGAATGCAACAGTTTCACAGTCGCAGTTTTCCCTGTGCTCTGTCAAAACATATGATTTAGCGTTTTCAAATTTTTCCGTGCGTAGACCGTCAAATCCTGCATATGTCCAAGCAAATCTGAACATGTCCTGGAATTTTGGAGAGCGAAGTTGATTATGTGTGAGTGCCTGAACTTTGATAACTGACACACGATCACGTAAACAATACTGCTCTGTGTACCTTTTGTAATGGTCGCCTAGTCGTAGATATTGCTAATTGCTATAATCGCACTATTTCACTCCCATTTATGGAGCTCGTTAGCACTTGATGTTAGGTTGGCGCCATTAAAATTCATTGTAGTAATCACTGCTGCTTGCTGGATCGCTGCTGTGTCTCGATGTTGATGCTGGCTCTAAATCTGGTTGTCTAGGGTTAAAAACACGAGGTCTCGTGTTTTCTATATGCTTTTGATGCTAAAGAACGAGCGAAACCAACAAATATGTAAACTTCAAATATTTATTTCTCTGGTGGCCATCTTAATTCCACTGTCCACCAAAGACCATGACTCAACACAAAGTAGTACTTCCGTTACATGTTCTTTGCAGTGTTTATCCACCTCAAACAATAACACACAAACACACTTTACCAAAGTGACATTCCGACTGCCTTTCGACCGTTCTTGCTGCTTGTATTTATAACATTGTCAAAGAACTACTAAAAAGAGATATAGTTTACAAGTCACATGTACATCTGTTATCATAATTTGTGCAGAAAAGTTATTAATTTGCATCGAGTGACATAATTTAACATGTTATTAAAATGACAGACAGATTTGTTGACTTGACAGAATAATTCTTTGTTACAAAAAGGCCGTTTTTTAGAAGTTTGTCAATTGACTTCTCTAATTTGCATAAATAAGTAAATAACATGAATTATTAAGAATTACATTGGTTTTCGTCTAAAATAGGATTGCTTTCGTGAATACTGAGTGAAATCGCTCCTAGTGAACAAATAGGTTTCACTGGGTGATTTTTATTTAAGGAGATCCAAAATACTTAAGTTGGCCACTATTTTTCGTACTTCATATTAATTATTTAAGATGAACTTAGTGTTTTTACATGGTGACATTTGCTGTATCAGTGATCAAGTGATATAAACTTTTGTGTGGGTCAGTTACTCAGTATAATTTAATGGGTTGACTGCTTATGGAGACATGTTATGCAATCATTGTTAACATACACAATAACTTTTCTATAATAATAAATACTCGTTAAACTGGTTGAATTTGGAGGGTATCGCATACTTCGGTACAGTAAAGCCTTTAATATGTTCCGTCACACTGTGCAGCTTCGCAAAATCATAGGTGTAGCGTTCCCATACTACGGCGCAGTTACCTCGCATCGGACGGACGGACGGACAGATAATAATTGTCTGAAAATAAAAAAATAAACTTTTCCCTCAATTGAAGACTTGAACCAAGGACCTCTCGTTCCGCAACTGCTCACGCTAACCCCGGGACCACGGCGCTCCTGTGCTCACGCTCTCCTTGATGTTGCCTATGTTGCGCATGGACTACGCAGTTTGTATATTTCGCTAATTTTTTTCATTGTTCCATACAACTTCTTCCTGTTTTCTCGATTGATCTGTGTTCAGTTTTTCAAGGCGTATCCACAGTGCCAACTTGTAACTAAATCTGAGGGGGGTGCGATGGGGAGGTTCCCTTGTGAGAGGGAAGACAATTGTGTTAGGCGTATGGTTCTGGCGCATAGTACTGCATCTGCAGCAGCAGTATGAGTAGCAGTTGGCGCCACAGTGACACAACCAACTTTTACATATCAGTAAATTCAAGGGCAGCTCCGAGCCAGGCGCTCTGAAACTTGCCTTCCATTGAACCCACACCACCGCCTTTTGTTACTTCAGTGGTGTCACGTGAGAGCTCATTGGAGGGCAGGGTGGAGATCTGTTGTGTTTCCTAATGAAAGCTGGTTCTGCCGCGGTGCCAGTGAAGGCCGTGTGCCGTTGCCGGTTAGGAGGGGGCCAGTTGAGGGTTTGCAACCAACCTGTCTACCTGCTACAAACGCTTTACCCACACAAGGAGTTATGGTCTGGCGTGCGATTTCGTATGACAGCAGGAGCACGTTCGTTGTTATCCAACGCACCCTGACTGCAAATTTGTGCGTCAGTCTGATGATTCAATCTCTTGTGTTGCCATTCACGAACAGCATTCCAGGGGGTGTTTTCGAACAGGATAATTCTTGCCCACATACCGTTGTTGTAACGCAATATGCTCCACACAGTGTCGACATGTTGCCTTGGCCTGATCGCTCACCAGATCTGTCTCTAATCGGGTCCGTTTGGGACATCATCGGACGACAACTCCAGTGTCATCTACAATCAGCATGAAGCATTCCTGTATTGACTGATCGAGTGCAAAAAGCATGGAACTCCATCAAATGTTCAAATGTATGTGAATTCTTAAGGGCCAAACTGCTGAGGTCATTGGTCCCTAGACGTACACACTACTTAAACTAACTTACGCTGAGAACAACACACACATACACCCATGCCCGAGGGAGGACTCGAAACTCCGGAGGGAGGGGCCGCGCAATCCGTGACATGGCGCCTCAAACAAAAACGGTTCAAATGGCTCTGAGCACTATGGGACTTAACATCTGAGGTCATCAGTCCCCTAGAACGTAGAACTACTTAAACGTAACTAACCTAAGGACATCACACACACCCATGCCCGAGGCAGGATTCGAACCTGCGACCGCAGCGGTCGCGCGGTTCCAGACTGTAGCGCCTAGAACCGCTCGGCCACCATGGCCGGCGGCGCCTCAAACCGCGCGGCCTCTCCACGCGGCGGAACTCCATCCAACAAACTGACATCCAGCACCTCTACTACACGAAGCATGTGCGTTTTCATGCTTGCAGTCAACATTCTGGCGGTTACACCGGTTATTAATGTACCAGCATTTCACATTTGCAATGGCTTATCTCGCGCTTGCATTAACTTGTGAACTTGCAATATTTATCTCTTAAATATGTTACTTAGACAAATTTATTCCTAAAATTTCATTACTGTACATTAATTATTTTTTGGTGTTGCGATTTTTTCCGTCAGAGTATTTGTGTTACCTAGTCATTCCATTTGTAGTAAATTCCATGTGTTGTAGTTGGATTATTTATGTGTTGGTGTTTTCATGATCAGTCGCAATTGTTCGTTTCTGTTACCTCGTTTATCTACACCACAGTTTGCAGAAAGAAACCAGCACACACAATAAACTGAGAAAAACATATTTGACATTAGAAGGAAATAAATAACTCACAAATGAAAGTTGTGAAGTCTTAATAGCTCTTATGAATTTAATATTATTAGACTTACGATCTTTAGGCACTGCAACGTAAATTGTTTTACTGTTTTAATGTTTGTAAATGGCTTATAATGCAAAGGAGACAAGGAACAAACCTAACTTTAATTTTGTTGCACCTTTATTCAGCGTCGGCACCTAGTACAGCATTTTTTTCCTTCTCCTGTACATTTAACGCTTTCATGATACGTTTCATATACCCTGTTTTTGAGATCCTCTGCTGAAGGTTTGCAATTTGGCCTGAAAGAGTTACTCATGGACGACATGTATTCAAAAGTTTGCTTAGCATATAACTTTTTGAAAAATGTAAGTGGGACAGGCACGTCCCATTGGGCCTCAAGTGGGCTGTTGTGCTGAAGAATTATTCTGAAAATTTATTTTATGTGATTGAAATTATTTTTAATTATGTCTAATGAACTGAAAATATCAAAGATATTTTATTGATAGACTGTAATGCTTCGCGTACACCTTTATCGGTAGAATATTGTAAAGCTTAAAGTAACTGAGACCTGTTAGCCTGAGAGATTACTTGCATTGCGTCGTTGTCCTCCTCCTCTTCCAACTTACGTTCGTTCACAGAAAGGGGGGTGGGGTGAAACTAGGAATATTCCTATTTTTCTAGCGATTTATTTCTGTTGGAAAACTTACTCATTACACATCATCAGTTGATGTAACAAAATCAGAAAGATACCAAATACTTCCTGCAGAAATGTGTTAACACTCATAATGTGGTGAAATGAAACACAGCTATTGTCATATTGATCGAAACATGGTATACAAGAGAAAATTAATGAAACGTTAATAAAAACTGCGAATAAAATAAGATAGTGTTGCAGGGGAGCTGTGGTCGCTGTGCTGGGGGCCAAGCACGGAGTATGGGGTAATGGTTTGGAGAAATGCTCCAAGGTATTAGAAACAGAGCCGTATCCGTAATATTTGTTCACCAGTACGAATACACGGAACAATAAAGCTGCATCAGTGCGTCGTGCAGTGTCCAGGTTGCCTGCACGAGACGTTCTGTGTACAGGGCGGCCATATATGTCAGCACTCTTGTAGTAGTAGTAGTTGTAGTAGTAGTAGCTTCATTCATCCGTAGATCCTTTTTACAAGGATATAGGACATGTCAAAGTATTTACAAATTTAGGATAATTTAAAATGAGCTAATTCGTATACACATATATTTACATACTTCTAGTTAGAGACAATCATTAGATGTACTCTTGGTATACAATACTTTTTTTCCAAATAACTTATTAAATAATGCAATGCCACATTGTTCACTCACATCTCACTATCAGTCACTGTACACACTATTCACACATTGTTTCATAACACTTCAGTCACTGCACACACTATACACACATTGTTTCATAACACTTCAGTCACTGCACACACTATACACACATTGTTTCATAACACTTCAGTCACTTCACTCACACACTCACTCACTCACTCACACACACACACACACACACACACACACACACACACACACACTGATGATCTCTGAGCCATTTTCTGTACCGCAACTTCCCATTTGCTATCCTGAAAAACTGTCAGCATCCCCCCATAATGAGTGAGATGTTGAGCTCAGAAAGAGGAAGACGAGTTAGTACTGTGGTATGCATAGCTTTGGGGTTAAGTATTTCTAGAAAGGAAAAAAAGAAGGGGGAAAAACAAAGTGAAGGTGTTATGTGGAATGTTGGATATTTTATAATCATCATTATTGTTATTATTTATCTGTAAGACATTTTTTATCAAAACCCTACTCTGTTTTAGCTAAGTAATCCTTCAATGTATAAAATGTATTGCATAACAGGTACTTTTTAGCTGTCTTTTTAAATAAGTGTATTCTGGCAATTTCTTTAATCTCTTTTGGTAATTTATTGTACAGTTTTATTCCTTGGTAGAAAATGCTGTTTTGAGTTTTATGTTTATTTTTCCTTGGTAAATGTAAGTTGAGTTTATCTCTTGTTGCATGGTCATGGACAGAGCTGTTTGTTCAGTAATTACCAATGTTATTTTTGATGTGTACAACTGACTGGTAAATGTATTCACACACACACACACACACACACACACACACACACACACATATGATGGTCCGTCGCGTGCTCAGGTGAGGGTAGCTGACTGTGTGGTCTAGGATGTCGTTGTCACGAAGGTTAGCCCTTGGTCATCTCACAAGTCAACCACGAATGACTATCAGTGAGAGGAGGACAGCCGGCACACCGGTCTTCTTGTCATTCGCGATGTCCCAGGACGCTTCAACAGCAGACGACAGCCGTGATCTGTACCAGGTTGGCTGCGTATCAGCAAGCAGGTAGCAGGCAGACCATCGTCGAACAGCTTGTCATGGTTTCAGTGAAGCTCAACAGACTGACATTCTCTCTGGTTCTGCCAGCACGGGCAGAATGGCGGCACGAGCCCCCGAAAGCCTCGTTACTTAAAGAGCGGAGCCCATGCCTATGATGCGGTGAAAGATTCATCCATACATGAAGTTTTTCATCATTACTAACTTTATTAATAATTATAGTACAGAGTAATATCTCCAGTTACACTTACATTTTCAGCAAGTACACCAAGTCCTTTCATCCATACATGAATTTTTTCATCATTACTAATTTTTCTACAGGAGCGTTTGTACAATGTAAATGGCATGTTACTATAAACAAGCTAGGTCTACTTCGGGTCTTCGGACCAATACCACAATGTCACGTCTTGTGGCGATGACATCTCGATCGGCGAAAGATTCAAGTCCGGGAAGGAAGGCGTTTTCACAACGAACGATGGCTAGGGTAAACCAACCACTACCAGAATTTCCAGTAGCGACGTCGAGAGTAAAATTAACCCTACAACCACGGAAGAATATAGGTCCATTTAATATGTCGAGATGTCATCGCCTACAAGACGTGGCATTGTGGTATTGATCCGAAGATCCAAAGTAGACCTAGCTATGTTTATAGTAACATGCCATTTACATTGTATACACGTTCCTGTAGAAAAGTTCGTAATGATGAAAAAATCCATGTATGGATGAAAGGACTTGGTGTACTTGCTGAAAATGAGCGAATATACAGCAACCTCCAAATTTACTGAATGAACAAACCAACATAAGGCACGAAAAGGACATGGTAAAGCAAGAAAACGGGGAAAGTAATAAATCAGACATAGTAAATAACACATTTCCATTGTAGCAACGATAACAACATGAAAGGTATAGAACAAAGAAATAACACAAAGAAAACATCATCAATCATAGACAATAACAAAATTATTACGAGAAATAAAAATATGACATGAAAATGAACAAATTCCAGGCAAAAACATAATCAGAACCAAACCTATAAAAATAATAAAAAACCGAATTTCCAGACACTTCTTTATATTGGTAACAATTTAAGCACGTAATATCGCTGAACCACTGTCATCCCATCCGTCAAGATAAAAATAGCATACATAAAAACCGATTAAGTCAGATATATCAGGTATACGCCTCCAGCATAAATCTAAGGAGAAAGCAATAATCCTACGAAAATGCAGGACATGGCAGCAACGATATTACAAGGAAGGTAAAAACACCAAAAAATGTATTATAACTTTTCTGATCATAGTTACAGACCACTACATTAATACCACCATTTAGTTATGTATTTACAGACCACCTGATGATGGCAGCATGCCCAAATGGGTTCATCGTCAGTGATTTATAAAATAAAAATCATTTAAAGAACAGTGTAGCTGGCTGATATTCATAATAACCATGTCATTAGAAGACATATTTTGCACTGCGGCTCCCAAATAACAATAGAATATGCCCTCATTTATTGGTGTCGTCAGCGACCCTTGCCTTACTGTGGTGGATCAATAATTATTCTGGGTTGCCAAGTTCTGGTCTTTCTGTAACGCTTGACTACTCCATTGGCGCTTGTAGTTATGGAGTGTTATTGCATGCTGCCCTGTTACGGTGTATCGCGGCGTTTGCTCTTTTGCTTCCCTTGCTCAGAGGTTGTGTGGCAATACGCACATGGTGTCCTGTATTCTGCTACATCGGCAGTACGCTGTGTCGCCATTCTTATTGGCTCACCGGACCCGTGCTGGCGTCCTCGGCTCTGAGCTCGTTGGCTAACGCTTTAAAAATTTTAGGTGTGCACACCGAATTCATTCTCGGGCGCAACGCTCCTCCCTTCTTTCAAAAAGTTGCTACGAATTTTCCTCTCATTATCCTCCACAACAATCTCATACTTTTAACTATAGATTTGTATACTGTGCTCATTGCACCAACTTTTTTGCTTGTTTGAGTTGACCAACAAGGATCCTCTTTTAGCTCTTTAATTCTATACCATTGATCCTAAGTTTTGCTTCACTGAACACTTTTTAAAGTTACGCTATGCTATTCTTATATCTGTCCTTGCAGAATATCACAAATTTACAGTTTTTCTTAGTGTATACTTTCTGTGTTGTGTCAGTTAACCATTCAGCAGGTATCTGATGTGTCGATGGCTCTTGAGAATGGCTATTTCTACGTTAGAGACTAAAGCAAAGTACGCAATTGCTAATAGAATCATGAGAAGACTCGTGGTTGTAATGCTTATAGTTATGACATTTCGATGTCGGTTCTCTTGATATTGCTGAACGTGTTGAAACATTTGTCCCGTGGAAATTTTCAGTTGCTGAGATGCAATTAATTTATCTAAAGAGTGTATAAGGTCAGGATTTAGGATATTGTCGAGATTTTGTGCTGGCGGTACTTGAATGGTTTCCCTGGGCAGTGCAACACAGAGTGGCCAGTCTGAGTACAGTCGTACACGTGAGCATAGCTGGTAGGCGAAATTTCGGCTATCTCACAAGTTGTGCCTTTCAACAAACTGCCAATATGTAATCTGAACGTCACCGTGTCCTTAGGTTTCCCATTCTCATAGCAATTCATGATCACTATTTACAGTAAAGAAACTGAGTAGATCCAATGTCATCCTACCTTCTGAAAATGAGACTGTGATTTAGGTCCCCTAGTGGCATGCTCATAAATTATTAATACTTCTCGAGTCTTTACTCGTACTCATTTACCCAGTGTGTAAGGGTGAATTGTATAACACCGATATTGCGTATCCCTTCCACTGTCACTCGGTCCAACACTTGGAACTTTGGTTTGTCCGTATTCACTTCCACAGTTGCTGTGTTGTAAAATATGGCAAAGTTCTTTTCCTTCACCTCAGTCAGATGTTGTAGTTCCGCAGGAGATTATTTTTCCGCTAGGCACAGCCCTGCCAGAAACTACTGAGGCACTAATAGTACCGAATTCTGTTGTCTGTTTACTGCACGGTAAACTGCTTGTTGTAATGACTCTACTACCATTCTTGCATCGCTGAGTCTATCCGCCAGAGTCCATAGTAGGCTGGCTGCTACTAGTAAACTCAGCCGACTTTTTATTTCTCCCAAATCACTGTTTACTGTTTTCATTGTATCCCGTGGGTACTGGACTAACTCTGTCGTTAACTCACGTACTACTTTGGTGTTATTCAGAACTCCCCATTTTAAATTCGACATCGCGGATTTGGAGGTACTTTCCATCAATTGCACTTGTCCAATCATGTTACTCAGCATCATAATATCCTCTTTTCCTGCAAATCCTCTTTGCCTACAGACTCTCTTGCGTGACCAGCTGGGCGTATTAGATTCCGACTGGTTTGATGCGGTCCACCACGAAGTTCTCTCCTGTGACAACCTCTTCCTGTCATAGTATCACTTGCAACCAACGTCCTCAAGTATTTGCTGGATGTATTCCAATTTCTGTCTTCCTCTACAGTTTTTACCATCTAGAGCTCCCTCTATTCCCGTGGAAGTTATTCCGTGATGCTCTTAACAGACGTCCTAACTTCTTGTTAGTGTTTTCCGTACATTCTTTCCTCACCGATTCTCCGGAGATACTCCTCACTCCTTACCTGATCAGTCTACCTAATTTTCAAAATTCTTCTCGAGCCCCAAATCTCACATGCTTCGATTCTCCTCATTTCCGGTTTTCCCACAGTCCATGTTTCAATATCACACAATCTGTCCAAAACGTACAGTCTCAGAATTTCTTCCTCAATTTAAGGCCTATGTTTGACACTAGTAGACTTCTATTGCCCAGGAATGCCATTTTTTCCAGTGCTAGTCTACTTTTGATTTCCTCCTTGCTCCGTTTGTCACGAGTTATTTTGCTACCTAGGTAGCTGAATTCCTTAACTTCATCTAGTTTGTGACCACCAACCCTGATATTAAGTTTCTCGCTGTTCTCATTTCTCCTACTTCTCATTACTTTCGTCTTTCTTCCATTTATTCTCAGTCCATATCCTGTGCTCAGACTGTTCATAACTGATTAACTGATATTCTTTCACCCTGAATCTTTCTTTTATTTCCGTCATTGCTTCTTCGATTTATAGATTGAACAGTATGGGCGAAAGACTACAAAATGGTTCAAATGGTTCTGAGCACTACGGGACTTAACATCTGAGGTCATCAGTCCCCTAGAACATAGAACTACTTAAACCTAACTAATCTAAGGACATCACACACATCCATGCCCGAGGCAGGATTCGAACCTGCGACCGTAGCGGTCGCGCGGTTCCAAACTGTAGCGCCTAGAACCGCTCAGCCACCCCGGCCGGCCGAAAGACTACACTCGCGTCTTACACTCTTTTTAATACGAGCTATTCGTTTTTTGTCTTCCATTCTTATTATTCCGTCTTGGTTCTTTTTCATATTGTATATTACTGTCTTTCCCTATACCTTACCCCTATTTACATTTTGCACCATTTGACACTGTCCAACGCTTTTTCCAGGTCAACAGATCCTATGAAAGTGTCTTGAGTTTTCTTTATTCTTGTTTCCATTGTCAACCACGACGTCAGAATTGCCTCTCTGGTGCCTTTACCTTTCCTAAAGCCCACTGATCATCATCTAACAGATCGTCAATTTTCTTTTCAGTTCTTCTTGTATTATTCTTGCAGCAACTTGGACACACGACCTGTTAAGCTGGCTATGCGATAATCTTTGCACTTGTCGGTTCTTGCTTGGATGACGTTTTTCCGAAAGCCAGATGGTATATCGTCAGAATCATACATTCTACACACCAACGTAAATAATAGTTTCGTTGCTACTGCTCCCAACGATTTTAGAAATTCAAATGGAACGTTACCTATCCCTTCTGCCTTATAACCGAGCGAGGTGGCGCAGTGGTTAGACACTGGCCTCGCATTCGGGAGGACGACGGTTCAATCCCGCGTCCGGCCATCCTGATTTAGGTTTTCCGTGATTTCCCTAAATCACTCCAGGCAAATGCCGGGATGGTTCCTCTGAAAGGGCACGGCCGACTTCCTTCCCCATCCTTCCATAATTCGATGAGACCGATGACCACGCTGTCTGGTCTCCTTCCCCAAACAACCAACCAACCAACCTTCTGCCTTATTTGATCTTCAGTTTACCAAAGCTCTTTTAAATTCTAATTCTAATTCTGGACCCCCCAATTTCTTCTATGTCGACCATGAGAAAAAGATTGTTAAGTTCTACGAGACAGGCCGTGGAATGTTAGAAGCTTGAACGTGGTTTGGAAGCTAGAAAAACTGAACGAGAAATGCATAGGCTCAATCTAGATGTAGAAGGGTCAGTGAAATGAAACGGAAAGAAGACAAGAATTTCTGGTCAGATGCGTATAGGGTAATATCAACAGTTGCAGAAAATGGTGTAATGGGAGCAGGATTCGTTATGAATAGGAAGGTAGGGTAAAGAGCGTGTTACTGTAAACTGCTCTGCGATAGGTTTGTTCTTATCAGAATCGACAGCAAACCAACACCGACAACCATAGTTCAGCTATACATTTCAATGTCGCAAGCTGAAGATGAAGAGATAGAGGAAGTATATGAGGATATTGTAAGGGTAATACAGTTCGTAAGGAGAGATGAAAAACTAATAGTTATGGGGGACTGGAATACAGTTGTAGGGGAAGGAGTAGAAGTAAAGGTTGCAGGAGAGTATGGGCTTGGGGCAAGGAATGAGAGAGAAGAAAGACTAATTGAGTTCTGTAATAAATTTCAGCTAGTAACAGCGAATACTCCGTTCAAGAATCATAAGATGAGGAGGTATAGTTGGAAAAGGCCGAGTGATACGGGAAGATTTCAGTTAGATTACAACATGATCTGATAGAGATTCCGAAATCAGATATTGGACTGTAAGGCGTACTAAGGAGCAGATATAGCCTCAGACCAAAATTTAGTAGTGGTGAAGAGTAGGCTGAAGTTAAAGAAATTAAACAGGGATCATAAATAAGCAAAGAAGTGGGACACGGAAGTAATAAGGAATGACGAGATACGCTTGAAGTTCTCTAAGGCTGTAGATAAAGCAATAAGGAATAGCTCAGAAGGCAATACGATTGACGAGGAATGGACATCTCTAAAAAGGGCAATCACAGAAGTTGGAAAGAAGAACATTGGTACAAAGGACTGCGAAGAAACCATGGGTAACAGAAGAAATACTTCAGTTGATGGATGGAAGAAGGAAGTTCAAAAACGTTCAAGGAAATTCAGGAATATAGAAATACAATTCGATGAAGAATGAAATAAATAGAAAATGCAGGGAAGTTAAGAGGAAACGGATCCATGAAAAATGTGAAGAAATCGAAAAGAAATGATTGTCAGAAGAATTGACTCAGCATATAAGAAAGTCAAAATAACCTTCGGCGAAATCAAAAGCAATAATAGTAACCATTAAGAGTGCAACGGGAATTCCACTGTTAAATGCAGAGGAAAGACCGGATAGATGGGAAGAGTACATTGAAGGCCTCTATGAGGGGGAAGATTTGTTTGATTTGATAGAAGAAGAAACAAGAGTCGATTTAGAAGAGGTAGGGGATCCAGTATTAGAATTTAAGAGAACTTTGGGAGACTTAAGACCAAATACGACAGAAGGAATGGATAACATTCCATCAGAATTTTTAAAAGAATTGGGGGAAGTGGCAACAAAACGACGTTGGTGGGTAGAATGTATGAGTCTGGCTACATACCATCTGACTTTCGGAAAAATATCATCCACACAATTACGAAGACGAAGAGATGACAAATGCGAGAATTATCGCACAGTCAGCTTAACTCCTCATGCAACCAAGTTGCTGACAAGAATAATACGCAGTAGAACGGAAAAGAAAATTGAGGACGTTTTAGCTGACGATCAGTTTGGCTTTAGGAAAGGTAAAGGCACCAATGAGGCAATTCTGACGTTGCGGTTGATAATGGAAGCAAGAATAAAGAAGAAGCAAGATATGTTCACAGGATTTGGAAAAAGTGTTAGGCTATGTAAAATGGTGAAAAATATTCAAAATTTTGAGAAAAATAGGAATAAGTTATCGGGAGAGGCGGATAATACACAATATGTACAAGAGCCAAGAGGGAATAATAAGAGTGGATGACCAGGAATGAAGTGCTCGAATGAAAAAGGGTGGAAGAAGGGACGTAGTCGTTGCCCCTACTGTTCAATCTGTAGATCAAAGAATCATTGACTGAAATTAAAGAAAGGTTCAGGAGTGGAATCAAAATTCAAGGTGAAAGGATATCAATGATACGATTCGCTGATGACATTGCTATTCTGAGTGAAAGTGAAGAAGAATTACATGGTCTCCATCAGGCTGTTGCACGTAGCGACTGTTATATTGACTTGTAAATAATAGATTTCAGCTATCAGTCGTCCTTTAGAAATTTTATTGGCAGATCTAGATTTCAGCTAGAAACTAGCCATTCTCAATGCACTATCATTTTTGATCAATGCATGTAATGCCTGTTGGTCGGGCTTCATCCACAGTTCATTGAGTATTCAGTGAAGAGAATCGAAGGATTTGAGATGTCGTGCTACAGACGAATGCTGAAAATTAGATGGACTGATAAGGTAAGGAATTAGGTGCTTCTGCGCAGAATCGGAGAGGAAAGGAATATATGGAAAACACTGGCAAGGAGGATGGACAGGACGATAAGACATCTGTGAAGACATTCGTGAATGACTTCCATGGTACTACAGGGAGCTGTAGAGGGCAAAAACTGTAGAGGAAGACAGAGATTGGAATACATCCAGCAAAATAATTGAGGACGTAGGTTTCAAGTGAAACTCTGAGATGAAGACGTTGGCACAAGAGAGGAATTAGTATGGCCGAGCGGTTCTAGGCGCTACAGTCTGGAACCGCGCGACCGCTACGGTAGCAGGTTCGAATCCTGCCTCGGGCATGGATGTGTGTGATGTCCTTAGGTTAGTTAGGTTTAAGTAGTTCTAAGTTCTAGGGGACTGATGACCTCAGAAGTTAAGAGTCATAGTGGGGAAAAAAAAAAAAAAAAGGGAATTACTAGCGGGCCGCATCAAACGACTAACTGCATTTAACAGTGGAATTCCTGTTGAACCCTAAATGTTACCATCCTTGCTTTTAATTTCACGGAGGAGGGTGGGAGGGGATGTATTTAACTTTTCTATATGCTGCGTTAGTCCTTCCAGCAGTCACTTCTTGTTTATTTCCTTGCTGTGTGATTTGTATTTCCGTATTCCTGAAGTTCCCCAAACATTTTTGTACATCCATCTTTCGTGGATCAAAAAAGGTATTTGTTCTGTTACCCATAGTTTCTTTGCAGTTACCTTCTTTTTACGCAAGTTTTTCTTTCCAACCTCTGTGAGTGTTCTTTTTAGAGATGTCCATTCCCCTTCAACTGAACTGCCTACTGAGCTATTCCTTTCCGCAGAGTCTATACCATCAGAGATCTGCATGCGTATCTCCTCATTCCTTAGTACCTCTGTATACCACTTCTTTGCATGTTGATTCGTCCTGACTGGTCTCAAACTTCACCTTCTCTTCATCGCTACTAAATTGTGATCTGAGTCTATATCTGCTCCCGGCTTCGACTTAAAATCCAATTCGTGATTTTTGAATCTTTACCTGACCATGATGGAATGCAACTGAAATCTCCCCGTATCTCCCAGCCTTTTTCAAGTATACATGCTCCTCTTGTAATTCTTGAACAGATTATTCGCTATTATTAGCTGAAATTTGTTGCAGAACTCAATTGTTCTTTTTTCTCTCTCTTTCCTACTGCCATGCACCGTTTCTTTTACTCCTTCCCGTACAATCTCGTTCCAGTCGCCTATGCCTATTAAATTTTCAGTCGTTTATGAAGCACGATATTTCGACTGCTGTCATCTTCAGGCGATACCTGTAGACAATTGTTATCGCTACATCGCGCCTCCTTTGCACTTATTCCATTCCCCCACTACCTGGCCACATGCCGCGTCAGGTGGAGTGGGGAGGGGACGTGACCGCATAGTGCTGGGCGCCAGATACTGTATTTCACAATAGGCAAAGTAATGTGAACAGTGTTAGTAATGGGATGGTTGTGTTTGACTGTCAACAACGCAGGAGAGGTACGTGTCGCGCTGGACTGTGCGTGTTCAGTACGGATTAGGCAACAGTGCAGGTCGTTTACGAGTAGTGCACACTTCGTATTTGCATTCAGAGGCGAGGTCGATGTGTAGTTTAAGACGTAACATAGTTACAAGGAGGACAGATGGTGAGGGCCCATTTAGCTGGAGCTCCAGTAACCAAGACAGCCAGTTTATTGAATGTTTCAAAAGCAACTGCTTCAACAGTTCGACAGCCTACACAAGACATGGAAAGACATCTTCATGTAAAAGTAATAGTGGACGCAAATCAAAACTAAATGACGTAGATCGTCGTACGCTAACATGAATTGTGTCAAAATAACACAAACTACAGCGGCTAAAGTGACTGCAGAGCTCAATAGCCATCTTATAGACCCCATATTTATTGGCACTGTCTGACGAGAATTTCATAAGGCGAATATTCACGGTGAGCTGCTATTCCGAAACAATTAGTGACGACAAAGAACGCAAAGAAGCATAAACCATGGTGTCAGTAGTATAAATCCTAGACGGCTGATCAGTGGAAATACGTCATATGGTCCAATGAATTAACGTGTTAGTTATTTCCAACATCTGGCTGGGTTTACGTTTGGAGAACGCCAAAGGAAGCCTACAATCCTGATTGCTTGATTCCAAGGTTAAGCATGGAGGTGGAAGTGTGATGGTGTGGGAAGACATATAATGGTATTCTGCTGGTCCCATCATTACTGTTAAAGGCCGTGTTACAGCCAACGATTATGTGAATTTTTTAGGTGATCAGGTGCACCCCATATTCCTAAAGTTGGTCCCCAACAATGATGCCAAATTTCATGACTATAATGCACCCATTCACACAGCCAGGACAGTAAAATCGTGGTACGAGGAACATGCAACTGTACTGCAGCGTCTTCCCTGTCCAGCACAGTCCCCGGACTTGAACATTATCTAACCCTTGTGGACGTTATTGTAGCGCCGACTAGGGAGCAGATTTCGGCCTTTCTCTTTACTACAGGAGTTATAAGAGGTTCTGATCGAAGAGTGGTATGACATTCCACTGGAGACTATACAATCATTATATGCCAGTATTCCAAGAAGAGTCGCAGCTGCATTACGGGCAAATGGGGGTCCAACCCCTTATTAATAAACTATTCCCAAGTAAGTATATGTTTTCACATTATTTTGCCTGTCTACGGTATGTCCGCTGCTAGTCCGACGTCTCCGCCTTGCAGGGTTGCCTACCTCTCGTCCGCAAGGGTTCTCCTACGGCGATTTTACATACACACAAGACGGGCATTACATATCGTGACACCGTGCTGTATAGAGACAGTATATTTACACACCGTTCGTTCCAGGCTCTACCCGGGGCGACCAGCTGCGCCTCCAAGCAGCGCGCGCACTAGGAAACCTTCGGCGCAGCTATCGAAGAACAAACACCTTCCACACGTCACGTGGACACAGAAGTACTGGGTGAGCACTAAGTCTTGCCCTGATTATAACAATTTATTACAGAATAACCGTTTGACATAATAATTTACATTTGATGCCGTTACATAGGTTAGTGTTACTAGCTTTTTAAGACCACTTACGTTAGTAAACCTCAAGGTGTGCTCCCTTGGTAGCTCCGAGAATGTCGAGGTGGTATTCCAGTTCCCGCAGAGTGTTTCGTAACATGTGTTATGTTGCAGTACCCACAGCAACTTGTATCCTAGCCTTCAGTTCGTCGACGTTAGCAACTGATGTGACGAAGACTCTGTCCTTGATATAGACCCACAAAAAAAAAGTCAAGGGGCGTAATGTCTGGACATCGGGGTGGCCAGGGTGTTGCACCGTTCCTTCCAATCCACTGATCCGGACAATACTCCCTCTCCAGAGTTCAAATTAGTTTCTGTCATATCCCTGATTACTTGGAACACCCTGTGTATGCTTGTTTTCTATCCTTTCTACTGTTGCAGTTTTAATGGCGAGCTTTGTATTAGAGACAGATGAGGGGTGCTCTTCTCCACTATGCGAGATTGCTAATTACATCGACTGTACGAGACAGATTAAAAAGGGTGTAAGACAGGGATGTAGTCTTTCGCTCCTATTGTTCAATATATACATTGAAGAAGCAATGACAGAACTATAAGAAAGATACAAGTGAGGAATTAAAATTCATCGTGAAAGGATATAAATGATAAGATTCGCTGATGACATTGTTTTCCTCAGTGAAAGTGAAGAAGAATTACAGGGTGTTTTGACGGAACGAACAGAATATGGACTGAGAGTAAATCGAAGAAAGACGAAAGTGATGAAAAGTAAGAGAAACGAGAATAGTGATGAACTTAATATCAGAACTGAGGGTAAGTCAAGGAATTCTGCTATTTAGGCAACAAAATAACCCATGACGTATGGAGCAAGGAGCTGACTAGCACTACCAAAAAGGTAATTTCTGCCCAAGATGAGTCTATTAGTAAGAAACATAGACTTTAATATGAGCAAGAAATTTCTTTGAAAGTGCGTTTGGAGTACAGCACTGGATCGTAGTGAAACATGGACTGTGGGAAACTCAGAATAGAATGGTACTACTTGAGATGTGGTGCTGCAGAAGAATGTTAAAAATTCCGTGGAATGATAAGGACTGTGGAGGTTCTCTGTAGAACTGGCGAAGAAATGAAAGTATGGAAAACACTGCCAAGAAAGACGGACAGGATAGTAGAACATCTGTTAAGGCAGCAGGGAATAACTTCTAAGGTACTAGAGGCAGCTGTATAGGGTAAGAGCTGTAGGGGAACGCAGAGATTGGAATACATCCAGCAAATACAATGAAGAGTCAAAGAAAATGGTACCCCTGCCTAATATCATGTAGGGCCCCGCGGGCACGTAGAAGTGCCGCAACACGACGTGGCATGAACTCAACTAATGTCTGAAGTAGTGACGTAGGGAACCGACACCATGAATCCTGCAGGGCTGTCCATAAATCCGTAAGATCACTACGGGGTGGATATCTATTCTGAATAGCACGTTGCAAGGCATCCCATATATGCTCAGTGATGTTCATATCTGGAGAGTATGGTGGGCAGCGGAAGTGTTTAAACTCAGACTCTTCTAGAGCCACTCTGTAGCAATTCTGGACTGTGGGGTGTTGCTTTGTCCTGCTGGGATTGCCCAAGTCCGTCGGAATGGACATGAAGGAATGCTGATCAGACAGGATGATTACTTATATGTTACCTGTAAGAGTCATTCTAGACGTATCAGGGGTACCATACCACTCCACCACTCCAACTGCCCACGCTCCACACCATTACAGAGTCTTCACCAACTTGAACAGTCCCCTGCTGAGATGCAGGCTCCATGGTGTCTTGATGTTGTCTCCATACCCTTACAGGTCCATCCACTCGATACAATTTGAAACTAAACTCTTACGACCAGGCAACATGTATCCAGTCATCAACAGCTCAATGTGGGCGTTGATGGGCCCAGGCGAGGCGTAAAGCTTTGTTTGGTGCAGTCGTCAGTGCACGAGTGGGCATTCGGCTCCGAAAGCCGATATCGATAATGTTTCCTGGAATGGTTCGCACGCTGACAATATGCTGATGGCCCAGCATTGAAAGCTGCAGCAATTTGCGGAAGTGTTGCACTTTTGTCACGCTGAACGATTCTCTTCAGTCGTTGTTTGTCCCGTTCTTGCGTTATCTTTTTCCAGCCACAGCGTTGTCGGAGATTTGATGTTTTATCGGATTCCTGATAATAACCGTACACTCATGAAATGGCCGTATTTCGTCGCTATCTCGGAGATGCTGTGTCCCATCGCTCATGCGCAGTCTGTAACACCACGTTCAAACTCACTTAAATCTGGACAACCTGCCATTGTAGCAGCAGTAACCGATCTAATAACTACGCCAGCACTTGTATTATAGAGGCGTTGGTGGCCGCAGTGCCGTATTCTGCCTGTTTACATATCTCTGCATGTCTATAGTGCGTTTAAATCTAGTTGCGACTTTTGACATTCGGCTGACCAGAGGGGGACGTGACACAGTTTCCCAGGCAACACCAATGGCGAGCTTGTTTTCCCTGCGACGCCGCCAGCGGTCCTGCTGGTAAAGCCCCATGTTGCCAAACCGTGAATAAACAGTACCATGTGGCGTCAACGTTCGTCAGGTCTTGTTGCAACGTCGTATTTTATGCCATTGAAATGTTCTGTAGGTGTCATGTATAGTGAAGAAGTGTTTTGTGTTTCACCGTTCACCAGCTGGGAAGATAACGTTGTACTGCAAAACATTCCTCAGAATTTGACGATAGTAATATACAGAACACCATACCATACTGTTGAAATGCATAAATCTCCAACAATGCAGTGGAGGAAATGGATGTTTTTCTCTGTGTACCAAGACATGTTGCATGAGATCAAGTTAAACCTAACATGCATAAAGCGAAATTAATGGAACTTTTAGTGCCGTATAAGCCAAAACTTCACGCTACCCGATCGACGAATTGACTAAATGTGAAGGGCATAGTTTAATCAGGCATCCTCCGTATCATGCCCATTTAAATCTGTCAGAGCATATGGGCCTAGGTGAAAAATAATGTGGCAAAAGGCAACAGGAAGTGTACACTCACTGAGATTGAAATACCGACAAAAGAAGCCACTGCAAATGTTACACGACAGAACTGGTCTTGAGTTGTCAGCCAAACCAAGAAGGAGATATCGATTCATGAAGGACTGTGACAAACTTTGAGGAATACGTAACTTCTCTTGTTTCCCTGTTAAAATCTTCTTCTTTTGTCAAAACACAGCAGAATTTAGAAATATTCATGTCACTAACTTTCCAATGCAGTTGAAATTGCGACAGACTCCTGATATAGTGTATTATTAAACTAACAACTGAGTGCAAGTCAGGTCAATAGTTTATGAAACAGCCCATTCTCAGTATAAAAATAAACGTGTAACTTCTTCACTTATACTGTTGCAAAGCCCACAACAATTCTCATTTCACCAGCTATCGATGGCCCTAAGTAATTACATTAAATCACTGAAAAAATCTATAGCCGCTTGACTATCGCGGTAGATATGGAAGTTTCGCATATTAACGATATGGCGAAACATTCGTCTTTGTGCGCTGTCATTTGCCAAACTCTTGTTTCGAGATCTCAAACCATTTATGAGATACGAGGAATTTGTGAATATTTCATTCTACTTTTTTCACCGGCGCACGAGTTCGTGACGGAGCGCTTTACATACATTGAAATGTGGTTGCGCAGGACAGAGCGGATCAGGTTGTGGAAAGTGGCCAAGGTCAATTACTGTTAATTATACAAGAACACACACAGCTTTATTCCTCAAACTAATGCACAGTTTTCTCTTTAAAACAACAAAGATCAATTCACGGCTGAGGGCCCAAGTAACTTCTCCAGAGTAAGTTTAAATGATTGCTTTTAAAACACCAGGATTTAGAGTAACGGCTAAAGGCCGAAATAATATTTCAGATCAGCTAAGCAAGTTCTTTAAAAGCCAAGCATTTACAAATTCTGGCTAAAGGCATTGTTAAGGAAAATTCAAGTTAATTCTTTGGCTGAAAACCCAATTTAAAAAAAAATTCTTTACGTAATAAAGGAGAGACTTTAAAGATAAGCCTTTACACAGTACAACAGAAAAACATCTGAAGAAAACTTGAAGTATCTTGTCAGCTGAAGGCCCACGCAATTACTCAAGAATAATTTAAGACAACTTTAAGATAAACATTAACAGAACACGGATGAGGGCCGTTCCAAGAATTCAGAATAATTAAAGAGAAACCTTATAGACAAGGATTTACATATTAAAGTCACAGATTCTGAAACAAACGATGCTGAAGGCCTAAATGCAGAACAATAAGAATTTTAAATGAAAGGCGGCTGAAGGCCTAGTCTTAAATCTGTTATGAAGTTCGGCTGAAGGCCATATTCTAAACATAAAACAGACAATATTAATACATGGCTGAAGGCCTGGCACAGTACCTGCGACCAGATAAAATGACAATCACAAACAACAAACAGTGGCGCTCAGAAGTGTTCCAAAGGTCGGCCTGGGGAGGAAATTAACCACCGTTTAGGTGAGACAGGCAGTCAAGCGTAACTCTAAACAGTCGGGTTGCAACACGGCCTAGAGACGGATGAAAAACCAACCAACAATCTAATCAATTCCCTCTGTCGCAATCGACCAACTGCCTATTCCGGTACGCAGACAGCATTCGTCTGCAACAATGAAAATCGCAGAAACTACACACAGTTCCAAGTAAACACTTGCACCAAGAACTCCGACAATCCTAAAACCAATCACCGTGGAACAACGAGGAGAAATGACAAGTCACAAACACAGAGAGTTTCCGTAAGCGACCAAACGACCAACCAAGGTCGCCCCTACTCAGGTTATGAGTGTCGGCAACGGTCGGGCGATTGTTGGCTGTACGGACTGAACTATATGTCCGTTCGGAACTCGGAGACACAGCGACTCGGGCTCTGACCCAACAATGCAGAGGGAACACCGGCCCAGTGGCCACCCGACATCTCTACACAAGGAAGGAACCGACCAAAGTCCCGCAAGATGATCAATTGAAGGGGGCCCAGAAGCTATCGGAAGACCAAATACACGCCTCTCGATGAGATGACCGACTGAACGACCAACCAACTGTCGTTCCCGCTCCAATCTCATTCCGTCGGACAGTTCATGTGTGTGGCTAGTGGTTGGCAAGTACTGACTGTCCACGTCTCACTGGCGCTCCGTCCCCGACTGAACTGCTCCGTGCCCGTCTGTTGCTCCGCCCCCTGCTGCTCTGTTCCCGACTTCACTGCTGCTGCGTCCGGACTGAGCTCCCAACTCAACTCTTAGACAAATGACGATCCGGAAATACTATCGGTAGCTCCAGAGATAGTACGACAGAGCACTAATCGATAAGCGCTGCTGCTGCCACTTACGGAAGTTAGTGACTCCAGTAAATGGAATAAGAAAACGAGGCGGCAGTACGGTAAGAGAAGACGACAACCAATAAACGGAATGAACACGAGCCGCGCACGGCTCATACACAGCATTTCCAGATAGATATCCTTCAAAATTTAAGGAATACGTCAATATATTGTCTACATTTAATACGCAGCAACATGCAACCTAACACACACAAAACGCAAATTCATTGCGACACATATTTTTCTCTGTAAACTAAGGATTTCTTGCAGTAGTTGACCTACTATTTTGACAAAATAGTTTCTTTAAAGTCGTTTTAGAAAAATCGTAGATACGTCGGCTTGCTGTTGACGCAGTCAAGTGAACCTGTCAGGTTTCACGCCAACTAGGCCTGACATTATACTGCCGTCACCTGCTGAAGCCAGCAGGACACACTAGCAACTACGTTTCCCCGCACTCAGTGCTGAACTGTCAAAAGTCGCAACTTTTTTTAAACGAACTATATACCAGGTTATTTGCGTAATTGAGGACGTAGAGATTAAAAGGTTAGCACAGGAGAAGAATTCGTGGCGAGCCGCTTCAAAGCAGACAGCAGACTGATCTACATCTACATCTACATCTATACTCCGCAAGCCACCTGACGGTGTGTGGCGGAGGGTACTTTGAGTACCTCTATCGGTTCTCCCTTCTATTCCAGTCTCGTATTGTTCGTGGAAAGAAAGATTGTCGGTATGCCTCTGAGTGGGCTCTAATCTCTCTGATTTTATCCTCATGGTCTCTTCGCGAGATATACGTAGGAGGGAGCAATATACTGCTTGACTCTTCGGTGAAGGCATGTTCTCGAAACTTCAACAAAAGCCCGTATCGAGCTACTGAGCGTCTCTCCTGCAGAGTCTTCCACTGGAGTTTATCTATCATCTCCGTAACGCATTCGCGATTACCAAATGATCCTGTAACAAAGTGCGCTGCTCTCCGTTGGATCTTCTCTATCTCTTCTACCAACTCTATCTGGTACGAATCCCACATCGGTGAACAGTATTCAAGCAGTGGGCAACAAGTGTACTGTTGGTTCAAATGGCTCTGAGCACTATGGGACAACTGCTGAGGTCATCAGTCCCGTAGAACTGAGAACTACTTAAACATAACTAACCTAAGGACATCACACACATCCATGCCCGAGGCAGGATTCCAACCTGCGACCGTAGCGGTCGCGCGGCTCCATACTGTGGCGCCTAGAACCGCTCGGCCACTCTGGCCGGCTAAGTGTACTGTAACTTACTTCCTTTGTTTTCGGACTGCATTTCATAGGGTTCTTCCAATGAATCTCTCTCTGGCATTCGCTTTACCGACGATCAACTTTATATGATCATTCCATTTGAAATCACTCCTAATGCGTACTCCCACATAATTTATGGAATTAACTGCTTCCAGTTGCTGACCTGCTATATTGTAGCTAAATGGTAAAGGATCTTTCTTTCTACGTATTCGCAGCACATTACACTTGTCTACATTGAGGTGCAATTGCCATTCTCTGCACCATGCGTCAATTCGTTGCAGATCCTCCTGCATTTCAGTACAATTTTCCATTGTTACAACCTCTCGATATACTACAGCATCATCCGCAAAAAGCCTACATCTACACCTACATCTACATTTATACTCCGCAAGCCACCCAACGGTGTGTTGCGGAGGGCACTTTACGTGCCGCTGTCATTACCTCCCTTTCCTGTTCCAGTCGCGTATGGTTCTCGGGAAGAACGACTGCCGGAAAGCCTCCGTGCTCGCTCGAATCTCTCTAATTTTACATTCGTGATCTCCTCGGGAGGTATAAGTAGGGGGAAGCAATATATTCGATACCTCATCCAGAAACGCACTGTCTCGAAACCTGGCCAGCAAGCTACACCGCGATGCAGAGCTCCTCCCTTGCAGAGTCTGCCACTTGAGTTTGCTAAACATCTCCGTAACGCTATCACGCTTACCAAATAACCCTGTGACGAAACGCACCGCTCTTCTTTGGATCTTCTCTATCTCCTCCGTCAACCCGACCCGGTACGGATCCCACACTGATGAGCAATACTCAAGTATAGGTCGAACGAGTGTGTTGTAAGCCACCTCCTTTGTTGATGGACTACATTTTCTAAGGACTCTCCCAATGAATCTCAACCTGGTACCCACCTTACCAACAATTAATTTTATATGATCACTCCACTTCAAATCGTTCCGCACGCATACTCCCAGATATTTTACAGAAGTAACTGCTGCCAGTGTTTGTCCCGCTATTCGCGATGCTCCGTGAATTTCCGATGTTATCCACAAGGTCATTTATGTATATTGTGAATAGCAACGGTCCTACGACACTCCCCTGCGGCACACCTGAAATCAATCTTACTTCGGAAGACTTCTCTCCATTGAGAATGACATGCTGCGTTCTGTTGTCTAGGAACCCTTCAATCCAATCACACAATTGGTCTGGTAGTCCATATGCTCTTACTTTGTTCTGATGGCTCAGAAACTGAAAACAAACAAAAAAAACGAGACGTTGGAAGCTCAACGTCGCTCCCCTGGCTGCGGACTTCCACAGGTGAGGGGGCGCCTACGGAGGGCGCACTGTGGCGACGTGTCGGGCGGGTCAGCCGCTGCGGCAGGGGCGGGCAACAGCTGGGGGCGAGTGACGTCAGCGTGTCCGGCGGCGCGGCGGGCCGCGGCGGGCGTCCAGTCGAGCGGCGGACACGCCAGGCTGAGGCTGTGGTATGGCCGGCGGCGCTCGCGCACCACCACCACGGCGGCGCGGCCCACACGCCTCGCACCCATGAGGCTCGCCGCTCAGGTAACAGAGGGGCGCCACCTCGCCGCTTCGCCACTTGTCGCTGCGTACGCTCCTCGCAAAACGTAAACATTACGTCTGTCACTGGAGACCTCTGCTTTGTTGTTGTCTCTCTGCTTTTTAAGTTCCGTAATTTTCTAGTAATGCTCTTCTTCACGGGATTGGAGTTGCTGAATCTTGCACCCAATGCACTTACTACGAGCAAAAACTGCAGACCTGCCTGTACACCGTTTACTTCTTCCGGTTATTCTCCCAGCATTGTTCCTCTTGTGATTTTTCGAAGTTTACCTGGGGTAGTTGACAGAATGCTGCATTTCTGGGTCTTCTGTGTCGTCGATTGTCTTGCTGAACTCAGCAGAGAGAGCACGTCTTAGAAATAAGGCTGGACAGTAGCAAATATATATATATCTCCATCTCACGATACCTATTTGTGTCTTGTAGTTATAAACTGCGTTTCTGCTCCGTGGTAAAGAGATTTTCTTCATCACACTATAACATTCTCCCTTATTTTCTTCATTTTAAATGCTCGTGGGTAAATCTTTCACCTGTTACGAACAGTAGCGACGGAAACCATACATTCTGGACATTTATCTGGTTAAAAATAACTTTTTCTCAGCTCAGATTCTCCATAATTTGTGCGAATAATTTATCTCGGGAAATATGTCTGTCGAAGTTGGTTTATTTATTGAAAACCCCGCGGAAAACATACGGTATGCACTTTCAAACTATCGTAACCATTACTGTTGTGTAGAAGAAATATCGCATTCTCTGAAAGGAATATCCAAGAGTGGCTTTAAATAGCGTAAAAATGTGTCATAAGAAGTCTGATACAGATTTGACATTTGTTTAACCAACACGTGGTAAATACAACGCCATATTCTATGGGCGGCGCCTTATTACATATCGTCGTATTAACAATCTTACAAGTTGCCACGATGAATTTTTGCAGTTGGGTCTCTTGTATAGGGCGTTGATTGCGCTCTTGTCATGGGGTGCAGCAAAAAGTCGTCTATTCAAAACAGTGGCGCCAATCTGGAGCCGGGAGTTTCTACCACCTGAAGGCCACGCAACAAGTACAGGGAAGTATCCTTTCAAAATGTAGGTCGCTCGTTGGCATATGTTACATCGCAGACTTAACAACACTTTTAAGTGATCTGTGGTTTCAACAGAAAACTAGCCCCGATGAATTGGTCAGAAAGAGCTACAGTAGCTGCACGAACGACGATCTAAAGCTGACGTTCTTGCTAACACGTCGGTATTTATTTAGTTTTTGTCAATTTGATGAAAATTCTGGGCTCCTATCTGCATAAGAAACTTCATGATGGTAATTTTTTACGCAACTCTATGACTTATCGTCTATTTACTGTGCAAGAAACTCTGTTAATCTCTATAAAATTATGAACTTTGATATAAAATAGAATGCGATAAATTTATTTGCACAGTGTTACGAAAGTATTTAGTTTGATTTGACTTTCTGTAAATATACACGTCCCTATATCTTCCCTGGTTTCATTCCTTAATGCATTGTATTATTTCCTCTAGAAGCAGACCTGATTACTACATTGGTGGTTGGAAATAATGCGAAAAGTGTACATGACGCAATTTATAAATAACGCATGCTACATTCGTTTGAATAATTAAAAAAAAACACATTTTCTGCTGTCCGTGAACAGCTTTTGAAACAAAAGAAATGAGTCGTAGCTAGAATATTGCCATATGTATTTGCAATCTCTTATCTCTAATATTTAATACGGAGAAAGCAGTGCTTTTTCGACACTTTCGTAGGACATTACTTTTAATTATGAGTCTTAAAAGTTATTTGCTGGACCTTCGTTGCGTAGCAGCTTTTATTTGATTTGGACGGGTGTGCAGTGGGCGTGGCAAGAAGTTGTGCCCTCAAGTGCTGGGCGCAAATCATCCTTCGGCGTTAGGACAACCTGAAGACGACATAAAAAATATAACGAATTTCTTTTCATCGAGTGCAGGCGTTGTGAATTGATATGTTATGTTGTAGGCCCATAATAATTTATGTCTTTTTTTGTGTATGCGGTTGGTGGTTTGACTGCAAGATCAGTTACTTGCTCCTTAACATATCAGAAATCATTTGTTTCTTATTAATTTACAGTACTGTTGTCTCATAGGATGATGGGAGTTGGAAATACTGCTGATAATTTCACACCGGGTCCGTCATTCTTATTACACTCCCTTAGAATTTCTCTTGACTTATTTAATGTAAGGAAACTGATAAAACGTGAGCATTTTTTTTAGTTATTCATGACACTTTTATTGTGTCTTTGTTAGTTGCGATGGCGTACAATCTGTAACTATACTTTCCAACTACTGTGGCATGGGGTACCACTTATAAAGCTTATTAACCTATGCAACGTGAGGAGAATGATTGCTTAAATACCTCCGTGTGCACTGTAATTAGTATAATCTTCGTGATCCGAATGGGAGCGACACGTAGACATGACTGACATTGGAACTTAGTAAGTAGCTTTTCGTCGGATACTTGTCTATTTTCAAATGTTTGTAATTCAGATTTTGCAGTATGGCCGTGACGCTTTCCCGTAGACCGTAAAGACTTGTCACAATTCGTGCTTCCCTTCTTTGTGTAAGTTCATTATCCCCTCTTAGTCTTATTTGGCATGAGACTCACACTCTTGGGTAATATTCTACTACTAGAATTGCAACAGTCACGGAAAGAAAACCTTTTTAGAGCAATGCTTATGGACAAAAGTAGTTTTTAAGACAGGAAATCGAATACATAGAACGATTTGGCAAAATTTCTTGTGAATTGGCCGGGAACGGACATTCTAGGCAGTAGCCTTGTGTGCTCCCTAAACTTGTTGCTGCACAGCATTGCTCTGTTTTGTTAGCGAAAAATGCAGCAGCACAATGTAAAACCGAGTGGAAGAATATAGCACAAAGCACTTTATTAGATGCTCAGTGAGTGGAGTCCCGAAAAATCAGCCGGTCGACTATCCGCCTGAGCTTGATTTACTGCCGTTATTTGGCTAAAATCGTGGCTTCTAGGGCATACAGGACAAAGGTACTTTTCCTCCATTCATCTCTTTGTGAAAGTAGCGTGTAAATAATCAGATTTGTGTGACACAGGTGATGTGTTGATAACATCGTGCTGAGGAAACCGGAATACAAAAGCCTCTCGTGCGAACACGAATTCCCGGAACGCCAGCCGTGTTCGCAAAGACAGTCGACGGGCCGATTCCTTACATACACCTCTCTAGGGTTGTAATCAGTACCTCAGGGAGCTATTAACAGTCACAATTTTGTGTTCACCTTGGACGACAATGGATGACACGATTGGGTTTGCAGTATCGCGGATAACGCTCCATGTTTCGAATTTCATTTCGAACTGATCATTTAATAATGTCATAATGAAGACAAACGATTATCTACATCTGAATCTACGAACATACTCCGAGAGCCACCGTACGGTGCGTGACAGGCGGTGCCATTACTAGTCGCTTCCTTTCCTGTTCCACTCGCAAATAGAGCGAGGGAAAACGACTGTCTCCTCCGTATGAGCCCTGTTCCTCGTGTGTTATCTTCGTGCACCTTACGCGAAATTTCCGTTGGCTTCAGTAGAATAATTTGTTGTCAGCTTCAAACACCAGTTGTCTACATTTTCTCAATAGTTTTCCCCGAAAAGAACGTCGCCATCAGGGATTCCCATTTGAGATCCCGAAGCATCTCCGTAATACTTGCGTGTTGTTTGAACCTATCGGAAACATAACTAACAGCCCGTCTCTGAATTTCTTCGATGTTTTCCTTCAATCCGATGTGGCGCGGATCCTAAATACTCGAGTAGTGCTGTATGCGGTCTCCTTTACACTTCCATAAAATTCTCCCAAGAAACCAAAGTCGACCATTCGCCTTCCATACTATAGTATTAAAGTACTCGTTTCATTACATATCGCTTTGCAAAGTTATGTCTAAATATTTAAACTACGTGACGGTGTCAAGCAGCACCCTACTAATGCTGTACTTGAACATAATGGCTTTGTTTTTTCTACTCGTCTTCATTAACTTACATTTTTCTACATTTCAAGCTAGCTGATAATCATCACACCAACTACAAATTTTGTCTAAGTCATCTTGTATCCTGCCACAATCACTCAACGACGACATCTTACCGTACGCGACAGCATCATCAATAAAAAGCCGCAGATTGATGTGCAACCTGTCCGCCATGTCATTTATGTATGTAGAAAACAGTAGTGGTCCCGACACACTTGTCTGTGGCACTGCTGACGATATCCTCGCCTATGATGAAGACCCGTCGTTGAGGACAATGTACTGGGTTCTACTACTTAAGAAGTCTTCGAGCCAGACACACATTTTGGAATTGTTCCGCATGCTCATACCTTCGTGAACAGTCTGCAGTGAGGCACCGGAAATCCAGAAATATGAAATCTTTCTTTTCCTATTCTTACACAGTTATTTAATGTCAAACTGAGACGCAGTGGATGACGAAATGTTCATCGCGCGGCTGTTTATTCATTTAGTCGCATTTAATCTGTGCACGGGTGGGCAACAAAAAAAATGTAGTGAAGACATTGGCAAAACGATTGCCCCCTTGAGGCTGCGCGGGGCCAGTAGCATTGGTGAATTATGGAGTCCCTAGGTAATAAAATGTTTAAACTTATTATTTTATTTGTGAAGGTAATGGCAAATAAAATTCAAAAACAGTTCGCAGTGGGGCACAGTGTCAAATATTTTCCGGAAATCTAGAAATATGAAATATGCCTGTTGCACTTCATCCACAGTTCGCAGTATATCTTGTAAGAAAAGGCAAAGATGAGTTTCGCACGAGTTGTAGCAGTAAAACTGGACTGGCATATTGCGTTAGACATACTGGACGCTAGCCGCTGTGACCGAGCGGTTCTAGGTGCTTCAATCCGGAACCGCGCTGCTCCTACGGTCGCATGTTCTAATCCTGCCTCGGTCATGGACGTGTGTGATATCCTTAGGTTAGTTAGGTTTAAGTAGTTCTAAGTCTAGGGGACTGATGATCTCAGATGTTAAGTCCCATAGTGCTTAGAGCCATTTGAACCATATTGGACGTTGATATGGTCGATTGCAAGACTTTAGTTTTCAAAGTGCTTATTTTTTTCGTGACTGTATGTCTGCGTAGAAACTTCTGCACAGGGTAGAAAAACCACTGTAGCCAGAGGAAGTTTGTCCATGTTGCACACGCTCCAGAGCCCACCTTGTCAGTGGACCTATACGCATTGTATTGTTTATAGGGAGCAAAATTAAAACTCAGCATTTTAAATTCCAAATAATAACTCTCTTTAGTGTTATGTGCGCACAATCGAGCAGTATTTTTTAATGCAGTCAGAATATTACATCATTAATGTAAAGTTATACACATTTTCGAAAATTCTTAAAATACATTCCACGTAATTACATTTTATTAACTCACATTTTACCTGTTACACATTTGCCCAAGTGATTTATTTATGTGCTCGCTTTCACTATGGTCAACAGTGAATTGCGTTGCGGTATTTTTGACAGAGGCTGTTCGCTTTACATTGATAGCAAAGCTCGCCTAGTCATTTGTCAACGGACACTGCTCAGCGAAACAACTCGTCGACCAGATATTCCCAAAGCCTGACAGCTCTTCGTTTCAATTAAATTCAATGATAATCTAGCTCACTTAGTACTCCCTAAGTATAGTGTTTTATATTCCTGAACTTTGGTTCAGTCAGTATCTATGTACAGTGCGTTTGCCTACCTTCTTTCGACGCAGTTCTGTAGAGTGTTTCATTCGAAAACAAACAAATCCTAAGCAACTTGATTTTTGAACCATTATCTGAGCATCAAAATCAACATTACTCAAGACACCAAAACTACGCGTCACAGTTCTTATTAGTTATACTTACAAGGCAGGAAAAATCCCTGCCTACGAATAATACGTTTCTCATCCATAAACCAGAAACATTTTTGGACCTTTACTTAGTTAGACCATATATACACTGAAACTGACCATATAATCGAAGAGATCTACTCATGCTTTCACTAACAAGTAATGGGGAAGAGTAAAACGGCTTCTGATTTGTATTTTTACAAACGCTCGAATTATGAGCAAGCAGAGCTGAAACGGACAGTTGCAGGCGGTGAATTATGCAGACTGTACAAAAATCAATACTAATCTCGAATAGTTCTTGACTCATTTACTTCAGATTTTTACGCAATACTATAATAAACATTCGGAGGGGCGTAGCATGTATAACAGTGTACAAGTTTGCCGTTAAAACCGACCACAAGAAAGAAAATGGTTTAGTGTGCTGTGGAAATGTGCGGTTTCGTTTTCTGTCTTGCAGTCAGTTTTAACTATGATGGCAGGCCATGTAAGCAATTAGACAAATTGTATAAAATATTCTCGGTATTCTTGCCGCGTCAGTTCTAGATAAAATCTCGAGCTTTCGACGATTACCTCCATCGTCATCGTCAGGAGCTGACTGTCTCCACTGCTGCTATGGTAGCCTCTATATAGCCCGAAGACGGCTTCTGATTGGTCGGCTTCTGATTGGTTGGCGATTACGTGCTGCTGTCTCAGACGGTGTCACTGTGTGCGCCGGTGGCGCCACCGCTTCCGTTTAAACGTAAACCTTGGAAGGAACGTCTCTGCTGCTTCTCTGCATCAAGCGCTCGTTTCCACGCACAGCTCAGATGGTATCCGCTATCGCGGTTAAAGTTCTTTTGGCTCATTCTGATTTCAACAGCCTCCTTAATAACCGAATCCCAGTACGTGGAGGCATGGGACAGAATTTTAGTTTCATCGAACAATATTTTGTGTTTGTTCGTGAGGCTGTGCTCCGCAATTGCCGATTTCTCAAGCTCTCTATTTTTAATGTGGCGTTGGTGTTCTGCGCAGCGTTCGGAAACGGTACGAATAGTCTGACCTATATAATTGCTTCCACACTCACAGGGTATATTATAAACACCGGGGACCCTGAGGTCGAGATTGTCCTTAACAGGGCGCATCATCTCCTTAATTCTCTTAGGAGGACGAAAAATCGGTCTAATGCCACGTCTACGCAGGACTCTTCCTATTTTGCTGGAAATTGCGCCACAAAAAGGAAGAACCGCAATTGGTGTATCATCCTGTGAGGTTGCAGCATTATCACGTTTCCTTCTTTTGGAGAACGCTGCCTTTATATCGCGTGTACTATAGCCGTTCTTTCGGAACACGTTCTTTAGGTGATTAATATATTTTATTTTATACATAAGTGCCGCCGCGAAAAACTTCGTTCTCAAATTAGACAAATTGTTTTTCCTACACAAATTGTTTCTCGAAATATGTAATTTTAAACAAACGTTGTATACACAACAATGTGTTGTTTTGTTTTTTGTTTTTCTCTCGCAGTCGGTTTTAAAAGAAAATAGGAAAGTTATATTTATGGCTGCTCAGTTTGCGATTTGAATTCTGTTACACTATCTGAGTCGTCTGAAACTTTGTAATGCTACACGTTCGCAGATTAAAGCTATGCGAAATAACGTCGTTGAAGCCGCTATCCTCACAGAGCCAGCAATTGGAGAGATCTGTGTCACTCTCCAGCAATTTAAGTGAATCGAAGTTTCGTTTGCAGTAAAAGTAAAGAATGTTTTTATGGTTGGACATTCAAATACATTGGAACTGATTTACGATCAGAGTGCTTTTCGCATTTATATGTTGCCTTTTCACGAACTGGTAGTTCAGAAAACCAGTTCATTCTCTTACCACACAATATGTAGAGAACGAAAAATGTTTTTATATTCTGAAGTTGTGTAATTTGATTGTGTGCAAAACATTTAAAAAACCATAGAAACAATATGAAACGAAATCAAAAGATTTTTTTGGAACTCATATTCCGTTATTCTTTTCATTCTAATTTCCAGTTCCATACCTTCAAGCCGCAGCGAGGATTCGAAATTTGCCTTCTGATACAATTGCCAGGAATGTTCCGGATTAGGCCGCATATCCAGTTCTCATACGCATTTTGCAACTAGAAAGTATTGCCGAATCGCCATTTAATTATAAATTTTTATATCTCACGATCAGAAGTATGGTGCGGAGTATTATGAATTCCCAAAGCATACGTCTGTGGACAGAACAAAATTTCGTGACACTCTCCAGCGAACTAAGCTATACGTTAAAACTCAACGCAACCAACGCTGCTTGGGAAAGCTCAGTCTTCATCGTGCTTAGTGTAGGAAGCTGGAAATTAACACTGAGTCATTCTGCGAGAGAAAATCAACATATTTGCGTATCTGAATAGATTTAAGAAACATTAATAAATGAAAACTCTAAACCAGTGCTTCGAAAGAAGGTAGACTGTACATTGGCAACGACTGAACTAAAGTTACAGGAACATAAAACACGATACATAGGCAGTACTAAGTGAGCTAGATTATCATTAAATTTAATTGAAATGAAGAGCTGTCAACCTTGAGAATGTCTAGTTGACTAATTATTTCGCTGTGCAGCCTACGTCGACAAATGACTTTCGGCGAGCTTCGCTATTAATGTAAAGCAAACAACCTCTGTCGAAAATACCGTGACGAAATTTCCGCTAGTGACCATAGTGGAATCAGGCATGTAAATAAATCTCTTGTGCAATTGTGTAATATGTAAAATGTAGGTTAGTAAAATATAATTACGTGGAATGTATTCGTCAAATATTCGAAATACATATAACTTTACATCAGTGATCTACTATTCCGAGTGCATTAAAAAATACTGCACGACCATGCGCACATAAAATTAAACAGAGTCATTATTTGCAATTTAAAATTGCTAATCTTTAATTTTCTTCCCTGTAGGCAGTGTCATGCATTATTGCTCCACTGACAAGGAGGGCCCCGGAACATGTGTGACGTGGATAAACTCCCTCTACGTACAATAGTATTTCTAACCTGTGCGAAAGAGTCTACTCAAACATATAGGTATGAAAAAAAAATATTGTTTTTGAAAACTGTGCTCCTGCAATCGGCCATTATCAACATTCACTATGTCGAACGCAATCTGCTTTACGTCCGTCCAATTTTATTGCTATTACTCGTGCGAAACTCATCTTTGCCTTTTCTCACATGATATACTGCGAAATATGGATGAAGTGCAACAGGTAGATTTCAAATTTCTGCCGGCCGAAGTGGCCGCGCGGTTCTGGCGCTGCAGTCTGGAACCGCGAGACCGCTACGGTCGCAGGTTCGAATCCTGCCTCGGGCATGGATGTTTGTGATGTCCTTAGGTTAGTTAGGTTTAACTAGTTCTAAGTTATAGGGGACTAATGACCTCAGCAGTTGAGTCCCATAGTGCTCAGAGCCATTTGAACCATTTCAAATTTCTAGATTTCCGGAAAACATTTGACACGGTGACACACTGCAGACTGGTTTTGAATTTTCTTTGTCATTACCATCACAAATTGTATGGAAGTAAAATAATAAGTTTAAAAATTGGATTACCTAGGGTCCCCAGAGTCCACCGTTGCTACTGGCCCCCCGCAGCCTTAGGCGGGCACTCATTTTGCCAAGACTTCACTAACTTGTTTTGGCCCTCCCGTGCTGAGATTAAATGCGGCTAAACGAATAAACAGCTGCGCGATGAACTTTTCTTCATCCACTGCGTCTCGGCTTGACGTTAAATAACTGTGTAAGAATGGTAGCTCGGCGATGTTCTAATGTTTCAGAACTCGACAATGTATGTATGTTTCGAGATCTGTGGGCGAGTTTCCAATGCTCGAAACCAAGCATCTCTTCCGCAACTGTTAGCTGCATGATTGTTTAAATAAACCGCTCCAGTTGTCAATTAAGCTCGAATTTCACTCACGTTTTAAGTTATGAATAGTACGAAGTGAATGTTAATGAATAGTACGAGGCGAATTTTTTTTATGTATTCCACGAGAGATGCAGTTATTATTTTTCATGTTATATTATTTTTCGTTAGTTTCTACAAAGGCTCATTTTCAAGTGGTACACGTATGATACCAAGTCATTATACATACACTATGTGATCAAAAGTATCCGGACACCACCAAAAACATACGTTATTCATATTAGATGCATTGTGCTGCCACCTACTGCCAGGTACTCCATATCAGCGACCTCAGTAGTCATTGGACATCGTGAGACAGCAGAATGGGCTCCCCGCGGAACTCACGGACTTCGAACGTGGACAGGTGATTGGGTATCACTTGTGTCATACATCTGTGCGCGAGATTTCCACACTCCTAGGTCCACTGCTTCCGATGTGACAGTGAAGTGGAAACGGAGGGACAGGTACAGCACAAAAGCGTACAGGCCTACCTCGGCTGTTGACTGACAGAGACAGCCGACAGTTGAAGAGGGTCGTAATGTGTAACAGGCAGACATCTATCCAGACCATCACACAGGAATTCCAAACTGCATCAGGATCCACTGCAAGTGCTATGACAGTTTGGCAGCAGGTGAGAAAACTTGGATTCATGGTCGAGCAGCTGCACATAAGCCACACATCACGCCGGTAAATGCCAAACGACGCCTCGCTTGGTGTAAGGAGCGGAAACATTGGACGATTGAACTGTGTAAAAACGTTGTGTGGAGTGACGAATCACGGTACACAATGTGCCGATCCGATGGTAGGGTGTGGGTATAGCGAATGCCCGGTGAACGTCATCTGCCAGCGTGTGTAGTGCCAACAGTAAAATTCGGAGGCGGTGGTGATATGATGTGATCGTATTTTTCATGGAAGGGGCTTGCACCCCTTGTTGTTTTGCGTGGCACTATCACAGCAAAGGCCTACATTGATGTTTTAAGCACCTTCTTGCTTCGCACTGTTGAAGAGCAATTCGAGGATGGCGACTGCATCTTTCAACATGATCGAGCACCTGTTCATAATGCACCACCTGTTTCGGAGTGGTTACACGACACTAATATCCTTGTAATGGACTTGCCTGCACAGACTCTCGACCTGAATTCTATGGAACACCTTTGAGATGTTTTGGAGCGCGACTTCGTGCCAGGCCACACCGACCGACATCGACACCTCCCCTCAGTGCAGCACTCCGTGAAGAATGGGCTGTAATTCTCCAAGAAACGGTCCAGCACCTGATTGAATGTATGTCTGTGAGAGTGGAAGCTGTCATCAAGGCTAAGGGTGGGCCAACACCATATTGAATTCCGGCATTACCGATGGAGGGCGCCACGAATTTATAAGTCATTTTCAGCCAGGTGTCCGGATACTTTTGATCACATAGTGTATATATTCAATTGGTCGTTGTTTGGAAACTGTTTATTAACATTTACTGGGCTTTTACATTATTTTTGTCTGTGATACTTATGATGTAACTCTGCAGCTATCATATTACCGACCTTTTTTCTTGTCAGAGATATAGTCTGTGACTACGTTTTTATTATCTATAATGTAAGCCTATTTTTATCGAATGTAACATTTAGGGCTGTATTTTGTTTTGAATTGTCTATATATTGAGAAGAATTCTGTGAAAGTTCTCAATACATATTTTTATTATGAGGCCCCCTTTGACGGTAATGGACTGTGGGCGCTACACACGTGGTGTGCGACGAGTTGAGGATTTGGGCTGGGCGTGAAGCGTGCTCAGAAAGCCGAAGCAGTTAAGGCAACCGCCAGCATAGTGCAGGAAACCCGAGTCCCAGTCCAACACAAATTTTCACTTGTCACCATTGGATTTGTTTCAATACCCGATTGCGGCTGAGATGTGAATTTCTCTTACAGGATGGTATAAGAGAATTTACTGAAAGTGGTGTCCTTCATCAGCTGCAACCTTTCTCCAATTTTCTGGTAGCAAATGGATTCTGCAATAAAAAACATTCAGGTTCTTCTAAGGTGATCCACTCATGGAGCCAGTTTTCAAGCTTGATAAAAGATGTCAGTGTTGTTGAGAAAGGCCATGATCCACGGACCAAAAGAATGACAATAGGAATGGGCGATATCTGGTGAATATGACTGAAGTGTCTCAACTTCTGCATCACTCGGTTTGCAACACGTGATTTAGAATTGTCATGAAGCAAAACGACTTTTTCATGTCTCTGAGCAGATTACGGGCGTTTGTTTTAAAGTGCGCCATTGAAATTGAGTAACAGTGCTTTGTAGAATTCAGCGTTTACCGCTCAAGGTGCATCAAACAGAACAAGGCACGTTTTGTCATGTGCCTAAAAATTGTTCTCTTGGAATCATCGAAACCGATTCTGCGGGTTGTTTCCTACAGAGCATGTTCTCCATAAGCTTTCACTAGCTAACGATGACTATCCACAGCATATTTCGCGAGATACAGGCAGAAGAGTAACACTTTCCGCAAACGCTGCATTTGGGTACAAACCCGGACATGTTTGAGGTACTAAATAGGCGTGTTATTTTTTTTCTATCCGAATGTCACACACAGATCTGAAAGCCGAACATTTCTATTGTTAAATAGGTATTACTAGTATACGTGCGGTATCCGTTATTTCGGACATTTCCGGAACAACAGCCCACACATTTAATAATAATATCTACACCTTGATGGCATTTCATAATATCTTCAGTGTGGATGCAATCTAGGTCTGATCTCTCTCGGGAATCATGCGAGAAACTGCGAGCAATGAGGAAGATGGGCAGAGGGGTTATACAGAAGTAGTGTGCGACAAGTTTGTAATTTGGGTAGAGCATAGCCGCGCGGAGTGTCCGCGCGGTTTGAGGCGCCTTGTCACGGACTGCGCGGCCTCTCCCGACGGAGGTTCGAGTCCTCCCTCGGGCATGGGTGTGTGTGTTGTCCTTAGCATAAGTTAGTTTAAGTAGTGTGTAAGTCTAGGGACCGATGACCTCAGCAGTTTGGCGCCTTTGGAATTCACACACGTTGAATATTGGTAGGGTGTACTCGGATAGCCATAACGGATAAGGTGACCATTCGTGTAAAATGGGAAATCCGCGTTCGATCCCCGGGTCAGAACAAATTTTCACTTGTCACCACCGAATTATTTTAATGCCGTCTTGTGGCTGACGGCAAATATGTCTGTATCGTGATGTTAAATAGGTCTCGTATCGTAGCTCTCTATGCTGGTCCATTACAGCTACTGCCTCGCCCTCAACAGCGAGGATTACAAGGGCTATTAGTTTATGAAGATCCGATCGGTCGCGAAATGGAAACCACAGTGAAAATCCTACGAAGCTTTGTACAGATGTTTGTGGCAGCTTCTCTAGTAAGCCCGTCGATCGTGTCACGTTACTCTTTTTAGTTCTGAGCGCGCAATGAACACGTAAAGATGCCTAGAAAATAGTGTCTCCCACCATGTATGAGTGCCTGCTCAGAGATTTCCCCTGATTTCAAGCAGCCCACTTGACGTAACTGTCACGAATTTCCTTCTTCATGAAAATTCTTGGCCGCCCTCTGCAGGGGCAATGAAGACGCTCCTGAAGCGTTTTCGATAGGAAGTGTTTAAAAAAATGGTTCAAAGGACTAAGCACTATGAGACTTAACATCTGAGGTCATCAGTCCCCTAGACTTTGAACTACTTAAACCTAACTAACCTAAGGACAGCACACACATCCATGCCCTAGGCAGGATTCGAACCTGCGACTGTAGCAGCAGCGCGGCTCCGGAATGAATCGCCTAGAACCGCTCGGCCACAGAGGCCGGCAGGAAGTGTTTGATCATACATCATACAGCCTGAACTTAGTTCCCTCTGATCTCCATCTCTGCTCACATGAACTGCTGGCTATAGAGACAACTTTTTGACACAGACAACAAGCTGCAGACCAGCAAATAGAACTGGCAGAAAGCACAGGTGGATGCCTTCTGTGACTAGGATGTAGGAAATTTTGTGCAACACTACGATAGATGTCTAAGTCGGAATGGCGGCCACGTAGAGAAGCAGCTGGAAGATGTAGCTAACTGTTGCAAATAACACATTTTTGATTTTCACTGTGGTTTCCATTTCGCGACCGATCGGACCGTAATAAACGAATAGCCCCGTAATTCAAGCTCCCAATAAATGATGACGCCCAGAAAATGATTGGAGCACAGTCCTGCTTCTTACGAATCCATTCTTCCGTCACTCTTGTATATCTCTTGTTTCTGAGTGCACTACTATCTCCGTTAATGCGTATATTGGTCTTTCTAACTAACACCCGGCTAACAGCTGCCCTTGCTTCGTGTCATCGATTATCTCCTTTTTGCAATCCAAATGCCTTCCATCAGAAATCAGCTTTCGACATGCAGCTCATTTTTACGTATACTCTAATATCAGTATAATATCACGTCGTATGTCTTTTGACAAGTTTTTATTCGTATTTGCCGCTCAGCTAGCAGTTCAAGTGTCTGTCGTATTTCTTTTGACAAGTTTTTATTCGAATATACCGCTCGGCCACCAGTTCAAGTGTCTGTGCGACATGAGCGAGAAAACAGCAAAGCGGAGCTGTGCAAATTTGTGCGCGTGCTGTTTACCTCAGTGAGATATTACTGTTGTATGTTGTTTACAGAGCTGGTAATTTAACTACTTGACTACAATTATCTGGCAAGCATCGTATAAGCCAAGTGGGTTCCTTCGCAATAATTCTGAATAAGGTTGAGCGCACGAGCATTAGAAGGAAAAGCTAAAGATCGGTTGTACACAGGCTAGAGATGAAAGAAACGCCTTGTTTGGAAACTGATTTATTTGAAAGATGCGACAGATTACAGGGTGAGTATAATTAAACTTTCAAACTGCTGTAGAAATAACATCCCTGGTCAGAATATCGTCAAATTGCAACGGAATATTATCGGAGAAGGGGGAAAACGCATGGCAGAAGAAAAATAAATAGTTACAAAATGTAGCAATAGATGGCACTGTAAGCATCATAATTAACAGTAGTCGGTTACAAATGACAAATGAATCATACAACAATGCCTAAGGTATACGTTAGACGTTAAACAAATTACTACTCAGTGTGCATGGGTATACAGTTGTGATACTGTTAGTTACGTAAGCCCATCCATCACGGCAAGATTATATCACATCGGATGTGAAAAATCGCTTTTTAATTGTCCTGAGGCCGAAAACCGCATAAAAAGCATCAATCAAAATCAAATCGAATTATTAATTTCCTTGTGACTGGCGCAAAATATGTTTAATTGAAATCGAGAAACAGCATGTTCCACAACTGATCGAAGTGTTCCCGGAGTCTCGTTCAGAAAGTGTTGTACAATGCGTGTCTTCAATGCAGTTAAGTTTGTAACCGAAACAGTGAACACATCTTTCAGATTGCCCCACAGCCAGAAGTCACTGGGATTAAGATCAGGTGATTGGGGCGGCCAGGTTTCAGGGTAATGGCGACTGATAATACTAGAATTTCCGAAATTGCGCTTCAGAAGCTGCTTAACTGGGTTTGCAATGTGAGGAGGTGCGCCATCTTGCATAGAAATGATCCCAGCCACACATCCAAGCTGATGGAGAGCTGGAATGACGTGGTTGCGCAAAAGACACTCATAGCGCTTACCAGTGACGGTGCAGGTAACAGGACCGGAAGCACCTGTCTCTTCGAAAAAATATGGCTCTATGATAGATGATGCCGTAAAACTGCGCCACACAGTGACCTTTTCAGGATGAAGTGGTACTGGTTGATTGGAGTGTGAATCTTCCGTTGGCCACATTCAACAATTCTGTGTATTGACATATCATGTCAGATGGAAGTGAGCTTCGTCTGTTTACACGGCCAATCACTGTCCACTTCCATGCGAGCCAGAAATTCTTAAGCAAAGGTCTCTCTTGCTGGCAGGTCAACAGGAAGCAGCTCGTGCACATGGGTAATTTTGAATGGATAGCAAAGAAGGATGTTTCGTAGGATTTTACGAATCGTGCTCAAGGATATGTCCAATGTTCGGGCAGTTCTCCGTGCACTATACGTTTGGACACTACCACCCGTCTCCTCCTGCGTTGCTGTGGTAACTGGTTCCACTGACGTCCAATCAATTCGTTTCCTCCCTCTACCAGGTTGCACACCAAAAGGACCAGTCATTTAGAATTTCCGAATCATTTTCTCCAGACCCACGACAGTCATCGGACCAATGCCTTTTTTCAAACCCTTCAGTGTCCGGAACTTCTGCAGAGCGACGTGTGCACAGTCATCTTTCTTGTAATACAGCTTTACAAGCAGAGCGCGATTCTGCATTGAGACAGTTACCGAACGTCGCAGACGCGAAAGGAGGAAAAGCCGTGCACCCAGCGTGTTTATAATAACTTTAATGGGTCGTTCGCATGACAGGTGTTTTCATTTACGTATTCTGGCACATACAGCGCCATCTATTGATCAATTTTCACACTATTTTCTTTCTTCTGCCATACGTTTTCCCCCTTTTCCAATAATATTCCGTTGCAATCTGACGTCATTCTGACTTGTGGTGTTATTTCTACAGTGTTTTGAAAGTTTAACTTTAATTGTAATCACCTTGTACATCGCTGAGCCTAAACACTACGACCACCTGCTCAACGGCGCGGTGGTTCTCCTTTGGAATGCAATGCAGCAGATATTCTCTGTGGTATGTCCTTGTTGGGTTCTCGAAGGAATGTGGCAACAGTTGCCTGTGCACAAGGCACCCAATTCCCATAAATTATGGGTTGGTGGTTTGTGGGCGTGGAGCTGACAGCTGAAAGTGTCCTAGATGTGTTCCATGCGTTCAGATCAGGAGAATTTGGTAGGACGATTGTGGTCTTGTGATTCGAACAGTTATCCTGCTATAAGGTGCCATCGATGTGTCGTGGAAAACATCAAGCATGACGGCACGTAGGTGGTCCGCAATAATGTTCACGTCATCCACAGCTGCCTTCGATTACCATCACCGGTGCCATGTTTCGAGCAGCCGTTCTCTTGCATGAAGAAGTGTCCGACACTGCCGTCACTAGATCTAATGTAACAAGGAACGTGATTCATCCGACTAGGCGACTCATTTCCATTGATTCTTGGTCCAATCTCGATGATTACGTGCTGACTGCAAATTGACTATGTCGTTAGATCAACATGGTAACAAGTAGGGATAAGAGCTCCATGATCAACAATGTGCAAAAAAAAAAAAAATGGTTCAAATGGCTCTGAGCACTATGGGACTTAACGTCCATGGTCATCAGTCCCCTTGAACTTAGAACTACTTAAACCTAACTAACCTGAGGACAGCACACAACACCCAGCCATCACGAGGCAGACAAAATCCCTGACCCCGCCGGGAATCGAACCCGGGAACCCGGGCGTGGGAAGCGAGAACGCTACCTCACGACCACGAGATGCGGGCAACAATGTGCACCGAACGGTGTGCTTCGCGGTATTTGTGGCGGAATCAGCATTGTAGTCTGTCTCAGAACTGCCACAGGTCGCCGCCTGCTCTGCTTTACAGAGCAGCCAAGCCAGCGAGCTGCACGTTCTATAGAGGAACGTGACGTCCAAAAACTTGTCACCATTTCCGAGATGCTCGTTCCAAGTTGCTGGGGTATAAAAATCTGACTTTTGTGTAAGTCCCTTCTGTCTGTGGATTTTCTCATTTTTGACCCGTATTGTCGCTAAAACGATTTGTCATTCGTCTCCGGCCCACTTAAATACAATGCTCTGCAACAAAAAAGGAGCGTAAGGTATTAACAACTCGGTGGGAATGAAGGCAAGTGCGGGAGCATGTTGTCAGGGGTCTCCCAGTCGTGCACAGAAAGTTGGACATCGCTTGGCGTGAGGTCAGTGCAACTATAGCGCCAGACGGGGCTGCCCCCGCAACACGAGGAGTTGAAGGAACGGGAAAAGACAGTGCGTATGTCAGTGAGCGAGCAGTTACGGTGCATTATCGTTGTGTTTTTCATTACAACATCGCCCGGAGACTGCATTTGGATGATTTCATAGAGAAAGAATCACTGGGAAACTGGAAGAAGGCAAGTGTCACAAATGTAGCCCACGAGTTTGGTATTGCTCGCAGCATTGTTTTGCGTGCATGGAAAGCATTCCGTACCACAAACACTGCTGCCTGAAGGGGAGGAGGTGGTCGACCATGGTCAACTACAGCAGCCGATGACTACTGTATTGTGCAACAGGCAAAAAAGAACGCACGTCAAGACCGTGCGCCCAGTATAACAGAGATAGTGGCGGAGGACATACGGTGCCATATGTAATTTTACTTATGTTCGAAATAGGCTTATATCTGTTGAAGTTATTTTATTGGTTTTGACGTAGCCGCTGGGCTAAGACATTTTCCATTCATTAGTGTGTATGACTTCTGAAGAAGGCTATATTATTATAACATAAACCATGGTCAAGGTTTAAAATAAACATAATTTAGTGCAACTGTGGATTGTTTTTCATTCGAGAAAATTTCGTAAGGGTTGCTGTTGTCGCTGCCATGGTGAAAATAATGATTTAGAGTGACCTTTCGTGTGAAACGAAAGGGAGGTTTGCAGGGGGGAGATGTTAACTCCGTCGGTTTGTTACAGAACATCTGTCTTGGCGTTTAACACTTTTTAACGATTCTTCTCAGTTTACACTACAGTTTTTCTGTTGATACGGCTTCAGTATTTATTTATGAGTTCTCGCGCGTAGCATTCAGAATTATGTGGACCGGAAACTAAACAAGGAAACGAAATCAATAGAAGGAGATTAAATTCGTGCTGGATTATTTCAGGAAAGCTGCTACAGTTGCAACCCTTCCATGAACGAATAGGACAGACATTTTAATTAAACCACTGGGGCACTACGAAATGTGACATGAGCACAGAACAGGGTTCTGTTCCGCCCACGGGAGCTTCAGAAGTAGTCACCGGTATTGAAATCTTTATTTCCACGAGTTAGAAAAGGCGTGCCCAACGAAATGGAATATGTGGCGTAAAGTAATGTGTTGATATATTGCAGTATTTGAATTGTATACCAATCAGTTTATTGTAGGAGCAATTTAAAAGATTTAGTGTACCGTAAACTAGGGCTACTTAAACGCTGAGGGTTAATAATCAGTACAACTGAAGCTGATCTCATTTATCATAGTTGTCGATGAGAGGGTTACTACTAAGATTTTCCTATAGGTATCAGCAGCATCTTTAATACGGACAGATTTATTACTTCTTATTCTGGTCACCACAGATTCTGTTCTGGCTTGTATATCACAGTGAAAAATTGTTTCGTTCCCCCTTAGAACTCCCGTCTATGCATGCACCTGCGAAGAATACAGATTGCTGGTCAGTGATTCTTTTTCAAATTTCTTACCTTTTACAACTTCATCCATAATAACTCTAATGTTTTTCATAAAATAAATCATATAAACAGGCTGATTTAAAATATTTGTCAACATAACATGCAGTAGTGGGCTCCTCGAGCCCATTTCTTTCAGCATATCATCTGGATTCAAGTACCCAGTAGCACAATTCTAACTCTCAAATGCATTATTATGATGTAGACTTAAATAGCCCGTAAAATACATTCATTTGCAAAACTATATTGCTGTTCATAAAATCTAATTTATTCGAGGGTGTTTTAGTAATTATCAAACAGAAGACGAAGGTGCTCTAATCGAATGGATGGAGCCCG